>NC_053450.1:110971235-111216463 GCF_015227805.2 Hirundo rustica
CTGTATATAATGCTGATAGAAAGGTTTGCTTTGTGGTGGGTTTTAGGCAACACATAACAAAATAGCTGTCAGTTAAAAAGAATGTTCAACTAATCCCCAGATTCCTCAGAAGAGAGGGAATACAACTCTAGATGAGAAATTCCTAAATTACTCCTTTCTGTTTTTCTTATAAATCAACTATTGAAATCTGTGTACTGTCTACAGTTATTTGATTTTATGTTATATATGCAAAAATAAATTTGAAGACATGAAAATATTAGAATTCAATGTTTTTTTCCTCATTCTAATTTTACATAAGCAGTAAAACTTTTTTTTAGTTCAGAGATATTACTTTGAGAGAAAAAAATTGGAATGAATATCATTAAATAAAGCACAGTAGATGTATTTTTGACTTAGACTTGTTAATTTAAAAAAAAATTTCTTATGTTCTCAATGATTCTATATAAAAGCTAATTCGAATTAACATAAGAACAGGGCCAGAAAGTTAAAAGGAAAGTTAATTTTCCTTTCTACTCCTTCAGTTTAAATGGCACTGGTCTTGGACTTAACTTGGTTTTTGAACTATATGGATATACTTCTAAAAATGCTCAATTCCATTTGTGAAGAATTTATATGTTCAAAATAAAAAAAGGCACTGGAAAATTTTTGAACAAAATAATATTACAGTTCAATGTATAACTACTTCAATCTATTGTTTTTAAATACAACAGCTAACTAGGATATGCGTTTTCTGATGGAAACTGGGAAGCTACGGAAACTACTTCTAAACATATTAGTGCTAACCACCTGAAGCCAAAAGCCATATGGACATCTCAAAATTACTTTGGAGTATTTTAACTTTAAGAAGTTAAATATCAGGAAAAAAAAAAAAAAAAAAAAAAAAAAAAAAAAAAAAAAAAAAACCTGCCACATAAAAGAGCATACTTAAATTGTGATCTAGAATTCAACTGTTGTGAAACCGTCAGTATTGAAAGACTTTGACCAAACTTCAGTGACTGTAACCCATAAGGACTTTTGCCCCACTTTGGAATTTTACAAAACAAACAGCAAACCCTAGGTAACAACAATTACGTTTTGAGTTCAGCTTTCACCACAGAATGGCAGTGTTAAGCAACATAGCAAGATAATCACAATCATTTCGAACATTCATTAAGAAGAAACCAGAGGTAACTAAACCAGCAAAAACTTCCCTAGCTGCATTTCCAAGAGTCAGGTATTAACCACAAATTGTATCTTCCTACACCAAATCTCACAGCACACAGGCGTATTTACAGCTTGTGTTTAGCAGTTGGGTCTCACATTCAAACACCCATTCAATTGAAGTTGTGGCTTCACCTCATGAAGTAGAAATTGTGTCATGTTCACACTTGAAACAGACATTAAATTGCATGTTCTGTCAAGATTTTGCAATCTGTGTGCATGTGTCACATGCAAGAAAAGGACAGTAAGACCACTTAATCTAATCAGTCTTCTGTTTAAGTCAACTACTGAACATGTAATATTAAACAAGAATTAAAAATACTTTTCTTCTCCAAAGAAAATTACTTGCCCTTCATTGCACACATTCTTCAAGAACTGTGAGAAACCTCAAATTAGTCCCATCTCAATAAATTCTTCCTTGGAAAAAAGGTCTCTAAGAATCAGTTGTACTATTTTATACTAATTACAGTATAAATTTCAGGATAACCAAATGTATCAGTGTCTTCTTTCATACACAAAAAGTATGACAGTGACTACTTGATTTTATGAAAAGGAGAGAAAAATGCTAGTTTTATCACTGGTGGCCACAGGTTAGCAAAGATCAGAACTACAACTACATAGAATAAGCTCATAATTTTATACATTTAATTAATTGATTATATTACAATTTTACACATAGAGTTAGAAATAAAGCAGGGTTCAAAAAAAAAAAAGCTGTGAAAGCTTCTGACATAAATAGTAAAAGCATTAAAAAAAAAAACCTTCTTGCTGAAAAAAAAAGTTACCTCACAAACAGGTGCATCTTCTCCAAGTTCAGATGTGTGTAATGCCAGTAAACCAATCACTCGAGCAGCATTAGCACGTCTGTGTATCAAATAAATATTTTGTGGGTGCAGGAAGTATATTTACAAAATACTACAAAAACAATTATATCTTGTTTACATTCTACACAGGTTGCTAAGGGCAGAAAAAATTGACATCCTATTTACAGCACAGATTTTCTTATTTTTATTTTCTTTGTAACAATAAGTTATTTCAGTGTTTCAGCCCAATTTGGCAGTAAATATATGTATAAAGACATTTCTTTCCTCTGTCTCTGAAGGTTCTTTAGTTTGTAAGGATTACTAATAGTCATGCTCATGTTCCCTTATTATATAATACAGAAAACCCCTACAGATAATTTAGACTTTTCAGGATAGGTGACAAAACAGAAATTAAATCTGTATCAGCAAATCAGTTTTTAATGCTTCATTAGAGGAAAAGTGGAATAATAAAATCAACGTTTATGAAACCAACAGCAGAGGGCGATAGCACATTGAACTATTCCTGACAGGTATCAGGAGGGAAAAAAAGTTACCATTATATTTATTTTACTCTATTGCGGTATAGAGTTATTTTATTCAGTATTGATTAAGTAACTCAATTTAATACAATAAGTTCTATATTATCTAGACAAAATTTTAGAGATTTTCTATAATCTTTGGTCATGTATAGAACAGCAATATATTAATTCAGTGCTGAAAAAAATCCATTTTATAATCATCATACTGCCAGGCAGATACCACAGCAGTATGACAGGCTAAAAAACTCTTTAAATAATCTGTTAACAAATATATCTTTAATAAAATTCAGTGACAAGTCTCTATCTGAACATATTAATCTGAAATAATTCTTACTTACATATCCCAGTTGCTGGCTGCACGCAACTGCTGTATCAATATAGGAAACTAAAGTTTAAAGAAGATAAATAAACACCAGTGAATTTCAATGATCTGATAGTTCTGAATGATAAACAAGAAATCAAAATATTAGTAATTTCATAAAAAATGCATTTGGATAACATTTGCAAAGAGTATTATCACAGACAAACACTGCAGATATTGTGCAAACACTGATTAAAAAAAATAAAAACAAAAAAGCCTGAATGGAAAAATATGGATTTTTAAAAATATATTTTTGCCTTAAACTAAACTACTAAACATATATTTGAATGTCAGATTTTTTTTTTTTTCATTCTGAATAATACTACTTGGAGGAAAAAGGTCTGATTCTTTCACAAGCACAGAGATCAGCATATAGTATTACAAAAAAAGTTAAATAATTTTGCGAGTCTGTATCAAAATAGTTGGCAAATATCAGAATAATGAATGTTAACATGTATAATCAGCCATTTAAGAAACAAACTGCATAATTACTAACTCATTTCTAAAACATTCTCTTACTTGGCTATTCAGTTACTGGATTACTGCTCCCCTTGCTCCAAATTCTCCAGTGATAATAGAACATCCCTTCCAGCAATTCTGTTTCTGGTTTTCACAAGAATGCTACGGCATAAAACCTAGCACTGCTTCCAACCTAAATGCTCATCCACTTTCCTGGTAGTACAATTTTGTCTTGAGTATCTTATATCCCACAATAACACATCTCAGCTTTTAACTTAGGTACCTTATTACAAATGGAGAGAAAAGTAGTTACTCAATATTTATTAAATAAAATGAAAAGCCCTCATCTTAGGATACCTTCTGTGATACCTTTAGATAATGGGGAGGAAGTCTGTTTCTCCTCTGGACATGCAAGACTTGAAGAAATATATGAAACCACTACAGAACACACTAATAAAACTGTTTGTCTGGTAGAAAATGGTTTTTGAAACGTGAAACCCCAAAAAAGATTCTTCAGAGAGCACAGTCATTCTTTGAAGCCCTGTTTACTGGAAGTTTTACTGCCCGTTCTTTAGAAAGCTTTCTTGCTATTCTCTACAGACACATGACCAAATAAACTTAACAGTTCATACATGAACTCTTCACAGTATCTGCTGCTACTTAATGATTTACAAAGACTAATTTTTCATCATACATTATTTTACATTCTTCATGAAGGTTAGTTTTCACCCCAACACTTTCCTCAGCTCTTTTAAAAAACCTAACATGGAATTTAATTTTTTCTGGTTTTTTTTTTTCTTTAATCAACAACCTATTTTTGCCAGTACACCATTGATTTTTTTCAAATATAACTAAAAGCAGGTAATTTTTGATACAATGACAGATATGTAATCCATGGTTATTCCTTCAAGGCTTTATTACTTACCAGCTGAGAGCTAATTAGCCTGTTTGCAATCTCCTTGTGGACAACCAAAGTGCACAGATAGTACAGTAAGTTCAGCTTAGAACGTGCTGCTCCTGTATTCTTCTCGCTGGAATCAAGCAGGAAACACACTCTTTTCAGGAAGTTATTCCAGTCCACGTCTTTCATAGATGACAACTTCTCAACTAACCATAAGAGGCAAAAAAAGAGTTAAAGAAAACGGATCTTTGATGTAGCTTTAACACACTACAAAGTAACATCACCATGAATAAGTAAGTTCCAAAGTTTGAATCTGACTATAATTTTAGGACCTAAAATTACTAAGCATATTAGAATTCATTTCTGAAGATTACGGAAATCAAAAAGGAAGCAAGAAGAGAAATAAAGGATGAAAATGCAGCAACAAAAGCCTCAAAACATTTTTGAAACTGCAAACCTGCTAAGTCCTTCATTTAAGGAAACATTTATTGGCATTTCATTTAGGAAAGATAACAGTTATCCTTCATTATTACCAATTCTTAATAAGTAAGTGCAGATTCCTTAAGTAAATTTGAGGCAAAATCTACCGAAAATGACTGAAATCTGCTCACAATAAATAAACTGAAAACACGTATAATCACTCCTACAGGTAGGTATCCACCTAGCTAAGCCTCAGCAAATCAGGACAAAGATGACTTACAAAGGAGCACAAAGAAATCAAGTCACATGGACAATTAAACATATCTAGTGGTTCAATTCATTGACCACATCTCATGAATTGCGATTTTTTTCAGACTTCCTTATCAGTCTCAACAGTTAATTTCAATCTAGCAGCCATACATCCCCTCAGTTTTAGTAGTTATTTGTTAATAACTTATCTGCCATCCTGATACACTCCAGTATAGACTATTTAAAAGCATATTTTCTGTCTTTTATGCCAAATTTACACCACTTAAGTAACACCACCTTCTAATGCAGGCAAATAAACATTAGTAGAAGTGAAAATTAGTTTGGCTTCTAAACATTCATTTAAATTTTTCCATGATATCTTTAATCCCTACTGACAAGCAGCACCAAATTCAGTATCTTCAAAAACAATCAGAATGTTGTCCAGAAGAAAGCTAGAACTCTGAAAGCATTACAACAATAAAAACCACCGTCCCTAATTAAATAAATATTGACAACAGTTAAACATATCAGAACATCAGCATGACAACTACTTAAATGTAATATGAAACATTCCCCTCCGGCAGTGGAATCTGATCATTTTTGGATGAATCAAATTAAAAATATTTTTGGTTACAGTCTTGACTGGGAGATTGAGGGACACTGTGTCCTTTCCAAATATAGAATCTCTTCAACAAATTAACTCTTCAAAATACATACTTTATAAAAAGAAAAGATGAACTCCTATGCCTAGGAAGAGGTGCTATGTAAATTCTGGAAGGACTACATATCAGGCTGATATCCCACTTCAAGCACAGTCCAGTATTTTCCTTAAAAAGACTAGAGGAAATTTTCCAGGGGGAGGAATTTTACACTCATGACAATGAACTGACTTTAGTTTTCAGAAATATTTCTAGACATTGAAAATTAACAACAACAAATGACAAACCCCAAACAACTTCATATTATCTTTTGGGACATGAATGCCATAACACTTCATAATTAAAGGTGGGATTAAGGCTGCCTAGTATTGTGACTGATCAACACTACACATTTTAAGATCCTGCTGCCACTTGCTTGCCTGCATTTGTCAAATTTCAATATATTCGGTTGAATACTTCAGTTTAAATCTCTCAGCTGGGAAAAAAATATGCTGGTTTTCCCCCACTAAACACTGCTGACTGCCTCATGGGAAAAGTTTTGAGCATGGGCTTGTAACTCAAGAAACCAGAAGAGAAAAGAATATAATTTAAGTATTTGTACTTGAAAAGGCTACTCAAAATTGGTCTAGCTAAAAACATTGCATACACAACTATAGTTCCAGAAAAATTAAGAGTTCTGAAATTATGACCATGTATAATCTACAAGGGGAGGCTATAGGTCTTAGTTACAGCAGCACATGCAGAGCTCATTAGAATCTTCAGCAGATCCATACCTGAATATGCTGGTATATGTAAAGTTTTCGGGTCAAATCTAACTGGTACTTGCTTTATTATCTGAAAAAAAAACCCCAACAAACACATTACAACTATTTTTAATAAATTTCTAGAAAAATCTCAAGTAGTTGAACTTGAGAACACAAAGACGCAAAATTTGTACAGGATGGGTGTATATGCTACTGCTCATTACTGAGGAATTTTCCATTGTTTTCTGGTATGTATTTCTTCCAAGCAAATATCTGAGACTTAAATCTATGTTTTTTATATAACTGTATTGCTAGTGTTTCCATTTAAGTGACCTTTAAAATGGGATTACAAAATCACAGGATTTTTTCAGTTTACATTTTTATCTTGCTTGCAATGCAGAAAAACACTTGCATTTGGGTTTCAAAAGCTACCGAAAGGAACTATGCAGGTGACAGCTCACAAAAACTTTTAGCAATTCATTTCCATACAGTAAATACATGTATACACTAGACCATTCCTGAATATAAAAAGTCATATCATCAACAGTTAATCACTCATAAGGTATAGGGACTTTTTTCCCTGCAAAACCATTATTTCCTTGTAGATCATGAAATTGGATGACTGCTTAGTAACTGAGCATTTGAGTGTGCTTTTCAGTAAATAAAGAACTTTTTAAAAGGTAACTGTGTAATGGAATTTAGCCTTTGACAGATCAAGTGTAAGCATAAGTAGAGAGCTATTTTCTTAAGAAGGTCTTCAATTCCACAGATCTGCAGAACACAGGGAAATTTCACAATTTAGGCTGACATTTCAGCTTTTAAGATTCTGCAAGCATCTAGCAAATCCCTTTCCAGTAGATTAAATTGCAAGCTCTTCAGATTTACCAGGTGTCAGTATCATCCTTTAGTCTGAAAAGCAGACTAAAGAGTCATCACCAAGGAGGCAGTGATCTGATTACATGTCCCTGGAACTTAGTGGGCTATTTTGCATTAATTCTGAGTCTGGCATTGCATGGTAAGGAGATTAGTCTACATGGGCACATCAGTTTGTGCACCTATCCCTAATCTCATCTCTTGTAGTAAGAAGAGAAGCAGTGAAGGACTAAGGCTTTGTGTCAGAGTCCTGAGACAGAACCGGGAAATTAACAGTGGTAGCATTCAAATATATAATTAACTTTGAAAGTCTCCACTAGGAACAATGTCTCTCACCCCACACATGTTAAGAGTTATTTAGTAGTTACTTATCTAAGATTTCTAGTTTTTGAAAGTGTTAAAACAAACCAAAGGAGTTGTTAATACTAAAGCAATACAGCAACGAAAAGCTGTAAGACATTCCTAATGAGTTTAGACGCTCACTTCCAATGAAAAATCTTGCATTCTCTACATCAGCAATTTACTGAGTAAAGTTGCTAAGACACTTTCACTTTTTCTGGCACAGAAACAAAAGGAAGACTAAAGGGGCTCTTGCCTATCATTATTTCTACCAACACATCTGCCTATAAATGCACATTACATTGTCATTGCAGTGCAGAGCACTAATTCTTTTTTGGTTTGCTCTCTACTGTCAAACTCAAGTGTGAATTCCCTGCTCAGGAGACTCATTACAAACTGTTAGCACATTAGAATCCGTATGACAGAAATAGGATGGACATTTTTTGTAGCCTCAGGCATTCTTTAAGAGAGAAAATAAATTCATGTTGAATAGAAACATTATCACAGGTGAAGTCTAAAGAGTAACAAATGTTATTCTGTCAAAGTTTAACTCCTAATCTAGAAGGCTTCAGAGGTAGCTTTGTTTTGAGTAAAACAAACAAAAGTTTTGTGTTCATTTCAGTAACAGATATCAAAGCAAGTTAGCAGAAAACAAATCTATAAAAGTACTGAACACGGCATTTAGTAGCTTGTTTCTTGTAAGATATTATGTAATATTATTATTCAATCCCAAAATAACTCATTCCTCCAAATTAGCAACACAATAGTATTACAAAGAATGCCAAAAAATTGCATGAGAGCTTGCCAGATAACTGGGTGGAACTGCTTTAAAATGAGAACTATAAAATACAGGAAAGGAGTTTTACCCTGATTAAAAATTTATCTGCAAAAAATAGCCTCAGCCACAAGTTCCTTATATTTTATTTGGCTATACCTTTGGATTGCCAATGATTGGTGTCACAATAAGATCAGATTCAGTGTAAATGAGCTCTTTCAATTTTGACTCCATATCCTGCTGACTTGAGCACACATTTTCAGCCTAGAATGAGAACAAGTTTTTTAAAAAAATTGTTTTGTATCAAAGGAGAGTTAATTCATGTTTATTCACAAAATATTTCATTTCAACATTATACCAAGCAGCCTGGCCATGGAAACATATTCTAACTTGCTTTTTATCTATGTAATAGCAGATAGGACCAACTACAAATTACAGTAAGAGAAATATATCAGAAGAAAAAGCATCAGATCAAAATGTAAATTGAGAAGAAAGAAGATGACTGGTCTTTTGTGCACTAGGGCAAAAAAAGTGAGACTAAGAATCTTTCTTAACTCCTAGATCTGAAGTTCTGCAAATTTTTTTTCAAACAACTTGCACACTTAATTATGGAAGGATACAGAAGGAAGTTAACTTTGCCACAGACTTCAGGATAATATTCTAACTGTAGAGATACCATCATCCCTCAATATAAACTTTTTGCTCACTTTTTTCAAGCACGAATCTCCTTGTGAAGAATTTTTGATTGGGATGGTAGTAGCATCATGTACTTCTACTGCAGAGTTAGTTCTAGGCGTGGGACGAGAACTTCAGCAAAAGAAAGAAAGAAATAATTAAAAACCAATAAAGACTACAGATGAACTTTCATTGCAAACTACTTTTTTGTTGCTCTTTTGAAACTTTCGTGCCATACAGCAAATTTTCAAAGCTGACAAACATAAACTACACTATGTTCTGCCTGATCCATTAACTAAACACATATTTTCTGTCTGTAAATGTGTTCAGACAAGGTTAGGATTTCTTTGTTGGTTAGAAATAGGAAGATGGTATTTTCTTGTAATTATTAAATGAATGTAAATTGATTATTTTCTCAGCCATAATGATTCTACAAACTGGAGGCTAAACAATTATTATCTTAACTCCTAATAACAAAAAACATAAAAAGTAAATTAACTTGACAAAAAATTGTAATCTATTTTATGCTATTCTCTTCTGACTAGCAAGCTTTGGCTAACTAATGGGAATTTAAAAACTTCCTAGTTTTTGTGTATCATTGCAAACTGGGTTTACCTTTTACTTTTTCTTTTTAAAATCCAGACTGCTAATTAGAAAATGAAGAGAGAAGAGACCAGAATACTGCCAAGTTGTAATTGTAATAATGCAGCTAGTGAACTTGGGGTTTATAGTACACAATAATTTACATCAAAACATTTAAAATCAACTTTAGAATTATCATAATTGCCCAGGAAACTAGTTAAATCAACAAGTTTGAATGAACATATTTTCTTGATTAGCAGAAAGTAATGGAAACATTCAGTTGCAAATCAGATTTCCTTATTAAAAAAACCCCCACCTAAACTAAAAATACAAATACCAAACAAAATTAAAGACACTCAGGAAATCAGATGTCAAATGACTAACATAACTGTTCTCCTCTTCCTTCTATTCGCAACAGAAACTTAAATTTAAAGGGCACAATGAAGGAGTGCCAAAATATTACCCACATAAAAATACATGAAAAATTCTCATTCTTACAGTACAAAACATGTATCAGGATATGCTTGGAATTTTAGTTCCTAAACAAAAAAAAATCCTACAATTTCTACGTAGGAGGCTGAACAAACGATTCAAAATTGATCCATGCTTCAAAACATGCAGATTTGTTAAATATATATTTTTTCAATTAATTAAACTAGTTTGCTTTCATATGTTTGAGATACAGATAATAGTACCTATTTTTCAGTCCTCAGATGGTTTCTCAGTTTAAAACAAGAGATCACTGAATTTAACTAGTTAAAATGAATGAGATCTATTCCATCTGCACAAGTAGAAGGCACTGTTGTTAAAAGCTGATTAACCACTCGAGCAGCTAATGAAATTCTCGCGCCAAGTAAGCAAGTTTCTTTCACTTCAATGTCTTAATACTTAACAAGACATCACATACACTGCATTCAGAAGTTATGTCAACAAAGCAAAGAACTTCAGAATAGATTGTTTTTAACTGCTCACATTACATTCCAAACTTTGTATTTAAATTAATGTACTTATAAATAAGTTCCATTGCTAAAAAGTATTATTTGGATTCCATCTCATACCATTTTTAATAACATTGTAGCCTTCCTTTTGAGCAGCTTGCTAAATCAAATACTATTCGAAATTATTAATAATATATGTTCAGCTGTGATGATAAAAGTTGTAAGTGAGATGAGAATTAATACTTGATTAAAACCAACTAAAATAACTTTTGTACGCAGTATGATGTACAAAAGCCCTATTTCAGGTTATGCAAGAAGCTTAGAGTATTTCCACCTGGAATATTTCTGCCTATGTTGATAAGAAAAGTTCACTAGACAATCTTCTTGGCTTGAAAGCTAGTACAAAGTTTCAGAATCAGGCCTCAACTAAAACAAATCACTGTTGAGTCAATATTTTTTTATTTAAGACCCATGTAGTACTTAATACACTGTTACCAATACCTTGTGATGAAAAGCCACAGGCGGAATTCATTACCAGATCATACGCTGAATGCTTATTCTTATGTATTTAAAGCAATCACACTCCAAGTCTATTCTTATATACATGAAGTAAGAAAGAAAGATCTAAACAAATTTTGGATCAGAACTTTGTGTTTAGACAGTTAACTAATCAAAATTTATTTCCAAAAATGAGAGAAATAAAGTCATATAAGCTTTAACTACACACACTGCTTTCACAGCTCTTCAAATGCATTTTAACACTTTTTAACTGGTAATAGAAAGTTTAAAAGGAGACACAGTGTTACAGTCATAATAATAAGATGTTTGAAGAGACCATGGAAAAAAACAACACCAAACATACATGATTACAAGGAGGTTTTCATACCTGAGAAGAAATATGGATTCATTTGATTCACCATCAACTACACTTTTGGGGCGCAATTCAGTCTGAGTTTCTAGCAAAGAGAGAACATGAGCTTGCATTCAGAGGTTAAAATCAAATAAAACATAGGGAGTAAATATGTTGGTAGGATCAATAAAATAACATAATGAGCAATGTTACCTATTTTGAAAGAATTGCTTGATGATTTAATATCTGCCCTTGAGGATGACAGGTTATTTAGACTTTTATGAGCATCCACTGACTCTCTGGCACTGCAAGAAACTGATGACACTGTGTCTTCTCTGCTGTTTAATAAATTATATTAATTACAGATTTTAAAAAAGGATGGTTATTAAGGTTATTAAAAAAAATTATCATATCCATTATCTGTTGTAATTGTTAGCATACAGCTTAGCTGTCATTAAATATGTCAATATGCTCTTTAAATACGTGTTGTACATACTTTTTCCATTGGTAACGGCAATGATGAAAAGTAAGTTTACAGCAAATAATTTGGAGAACATTAAAAATTCTATCATTAGAACTTAAATGAAAGACATTTAAAAAGTTAAATTATTACCCCATAATACCAGAGATACTAAAGAAATACTAAAAGCATTACAGATATTTTAATCTTCACAGGAAAAAGTCACAACAAACCTATGTCCAATAATGAAGTCTGTAACCGAGATTAAAACCACGGTTTTTTGTGTGTGATGACTGACATGTCACCCTTGAAAACAATTTTATTGATTTTGGTTGTTTGGGCATTTTTTAGCATGTCCTTATATTATTCACATGAAATTGGGTGCTAAAACCTTAATGAAGGCTCTCCAAATTATCAAATATTAATCCAACCCACACTGGGAAGAAAACAGATACGTGGGCCTCACAGTTGGAAAATATAGAGTATTGAGCTTCCTTTACACATCAAGTCAATGTTTTATATTTGTCATTTAGTGCATACATCAGCAGATATTTCAGAGGCCTTAGAGAAAACTCAAGAGTATGGCCAAATAGCCAAATATTTTGTAGGGGATTAAGGTTCCTCTGGTTCTCTGAAAATACCCCAAAATCAGCACTATCAGAATGTTGATAAGTCCTGCTAAAACCCTGAATAAAATCTTAGTTCACAGTATAAACTTTAAATATTAATTCTTTATTTCAAGTGAAAGCAGTAATAAAATTAGAAGACAAAGACCTATATCTCAAATTATAAGAAACATTAATAACAAAAATACTGCAGCACTGGTATCAGAAATAGGTATTAAACAACATGAGAGAAATTTTTAAAGTAGATATAACAAAAAGCACACAGCAGTCTAAAACTATTTTGACATTAGCTCCTCAGATTGGAACCTGAGGTATCTTCTATCTATTTAGAACAAAGTAACAAACAATGCTAAATGTCCTAATTCAAAATTAGAAGCACAAAAACCAGCAAGGCAACAGGAATTTAGAAGAAAAATAACTTTTTAATACATAAAAACTATTTTCACAAAATGCTTAGGCATTTCTGCATATATAGCAGAGTATTAAGAATTTAGGAAAAAACCCTACTATTAGATTAGTGCATCATGTCATAAGCAAAAAATATGGGTCAGCTGCATTTGCAAGATTATAAGGCTGAACCACAGCTAAGATGCTGCACTGATAGGCTTTGTGAGGCTCTAAGCCTAACACATAAAACAAAAAAAAAAGTACTAAAGATAAAACTGACCCATATTTATAAGACTCTACAAAAGCTTTAAAAAATTGTAAGTCAGATTCATACAACAATACTATAAAATATAAAAACAAATCTATAAAAATGAGAGCATTTAGCTCAGAAGTGAATTTTAACACACTATTTCCAGCAGGAAGGAGTCTGTTGAAAGTGAATGGACAGTGCAATACACTATTAGGATAATACAATTCCTAAACATCCAAAACCGCCCACTGAATGGTGTAAAACTCCATTCATTAATTCATGAGAATTCTAAGGAAAGTTCAGGAGTTATAAAATTTACAGACAATAAAATATTTTTAATCTTTTTTTATATTTACTAAAAGAAATCTTCCTTGAACGTTCAGTACCTCAAGCTTGTGCCCTGTCTGTCTGCAGATTCACCACCACAATGGCTAAGGGATCCTTTCCAGAACGGATGCTGCAATAGGTCTGTCCAATTCAGCCTTTGGAACAACAATAAACAAACTGTAAAAGCAGTGGCTAAATACAACTCCACAGAGACATACCAGACTAGGTTTAGAACCCAGTGACACTACAGAGCAGTTAATCCTGTTGTCTGCCTTCATTTGGAAAACCAGTAAGTTTTCTTACAGGACAAACTTTTTTGCCTGAAATCAGAATGGAAAATTCACACAACAGAGGTATGAGAATAAGAATGACAAAAACTGCAGAGTAAATTCCACATGTAAATTACCCTATAACTTACAGCCCTAAATCATTTAGCTATGGAACTGTACCAGGTATAAGTTAAAGCCTAAGAAAATACATGTGCCCATTGCTCTGGAAAAGCAAAGCCATCCAATTCTAAACTGCCTATCATTCTGTTACAAATATTCTGCAGCACCAGGTATGAAAAAAAAAAAAATGCACTTAATGAAAACATTAATTCTATATATTTTCATCTAAGAAAAAACAGTTTGCTCTTTCATAGGAGGGATAAAAATTTTTTTGTAATCTTTGTCATCTACAATATACTATACATACAGTATCATAATAATTGTTTTCTTCAGAGGTGACAAGATAAATAGCTGTCATGGATTAGGCAGTTTACCTTTTCTGAGGATCCTTTTGAAGTAACCCATCAAGCAAACTGAAGAAGTCAGCAGAAGGTTTGTGAAAAGCAAAACCTGTAAATAGAAGCACTTAAGATCAGTATTGGACAACAAAAAAAATCATCACCCAACATAAACCACACTATTGTCTACATATCATGCTAAAAAACTTTCTTGATAATAATTTCATCTGAAAACAAATCTCAATGCATAAAGAATCTTAAATATACACTCTTTGCATTTCAAAGAATCCTCAAAAAAAACCCCAAAACAAACAAACTACTAATGCTCAGTCAAACTAATTTTTTTTTTGTAACTTAAAAAAAACCCAAAAACACAACAACAACAACAAAAAACCCCCAAAAAATCCCACCCCTCCAATTATCAGATAGCCACCAGGAAGAAATTAAGTAGAGTTAAAATCTGCTTAAATTTAAAAAGAGGCACTAATGTATAAGGATCTCTGTGAATAACACTGATACCCAAAATGACCAAGATCAAAAATTCCACCCCAGTAGGTAGAGTAACTGTTAACAATTAAAAGTAAATTATCAATGTCTCTGTCAAAAGGGAAATAAACATTCATGACTAACAGGGAATTATTACTGTTCGTGATAATGGCATTGCAAACATTCACGCTGGACAACTAACTCATTCCTCCAACCAGCCTCAGAAGAAAAAGGGCAAACCAAAGTTTTAACTTGGTAAGTATTAGTGTGATTTGATCCATTAAAGAATAACAGAACCTTACCCTCTGGTGCTGGTCGCAACGGATCTTCAGACAAAATCTTTTCAATTAATTCAGAATGGCTTTCTGATAAGAATGGTGGTTTTCCTACAAACAAACAGAAGTGTATTTCACAGATCAGGCAAACTTCAAAATGGTTTTAATGTACAATGATTTATCATGAGCTTATTTTCCAGAGAAAGCATCCAAAGAAATAAACAACCTCAGTCTGAGTACTATTTATCAAATTTTCTTGCCAATTTAAATTCCAAATCTTGGACTAAAGTCTTTCATCATGAACAGCAAAAGAAACCACAGACAGAAGAGGCACCAAAGATGCCTTGAGGGAAGTGACCATGATAGCCCTGTATGAATCAGAAATGAGACAACATGAAAAGGCATAAATATCCGTTTCTGTGTTACTGTGTTGATCCAAGAGATCAGTGTTTTAAGGTTTAAGAAGGCTGCAGTGTAACTCTCTTCTGTGATGAGGCTTCCTTCTAGCTAAAGCTAGTGGATACTTTATGTGGAGGGAACCAAATTACTCTAGTTTTATCATAGTGAGGCAATCTTCTCTTTCAGAGGTTAAAATACTGCACACAGAGTTTATATCAAGGAGATTAAGAACACTATACTGTCAGAATTTGAGGGCTTCTATAATTTTAAATAAGAGCATTTAAACCCTACATATTGTTAGTATTGTTGTCAATAAGACCACTTAACAGTATTTTTTCACCTGATTATTGGATAAAGACACTTTTTTTTTGTTTTTTAAGCACCATTAGTATGTTCTTCAAGAAGTCTTCAAAACCTGTCTCAAGTTTTTCTAAGTCCTAACTTCCCTAGAGAGTTTATAAGAATATACTCTGGGACCGTGACCTATCTTCCTATTATCACAGATATTAAACAGATATACAAATTTACCTGAGAACATTTCATAGAGTAAACATCCCAGGGACCACAGATCACTGGCTTTGCAGAAGTCCCCCTTTATTGCTTCAGGAGCTGTGTATAACGGAAAGCCTACAAAATGCAGAATACACAATTAATGCACTTGTATTATTCATTCAGCATTCATCCTTTTCAACACTTCAAACTTTGTCTCCAAATTTCACCAGGTAATAGATTATCTTCACTCAATGTATAAGAAAACTGAAATAGCAAACATAAGTAGTTTCAAAGGAACTTCTATACTTTAACTGGATTATGTAGGGTTATGCTGATTTATTGCATACATCTACAATATAGATATGCTACTTTCTTGTTTATTTCACTTCTATTACCACACTGACTTGTGCTGCACTTTTGAAACACATTGATTAATGCAAAGAATGTTTTGATTTGTTTTAACAGCTTTCAGAGCCAAGCAATTTGAGCAGAATGACAAACCATTCTCATATGAGCACCAGAAAAAATTATGTTACATTAGATTTGGGATTTCTTTTTTTTAAGGCTATCCCAAGAAATAACCCTTCATGAAATTAGAAAGCTCTGTTAGAAAAAAAAAAAACCACAAAAACAAGGTAGCCAGACAATGAAATCATTGATCTAACAGTTATGGCTCTTTTCCCACTAAAACACTATGAAAACATCACATAGGAAATTACAGCAGTTTATTCACAACTCTCTTTTGTTTGATATGGGAATAAAATAGACAGTTCCTATTTCTACAGTAGTTCCCATCAGTTCTCAAAAACCTCAAAACAAAATTACACTAACTCAGTTAAAGTGCCAATTCCATAGTCCCTTAAAAGGTTTATTTTGGGTTCTTTTTGTGTTGGCTTTTATATATTTAAGTGACAAAAGGACATTACCATACATATCAAAACAGTTCCAAAGTGCAACAGGAAAGAGATTAGATTTGTATTTCTTCCTGAATAAAGACCCGATCCTGGTCTTAATATTTCCAGTGTGGACTATCAGAAGGACACAGCAAGGAGAGCTCTCTTTATTCTCATAAAATATTACCAAGAATTCTGTTGTTTCTGATAAAAGTAACTGATATATGAGACATCATTATCTTAGAAATAGAAGTCTGTGAGATGTTCCAAGATAATGACTAATAAAAGATTCAGAAGATTAAAAACCAGTTTCTGAACTTTTCCCATTCAATGAAGAAAAAAGCATAGTCTATATGTTTTTATAAAATACAGTCTACTGCATTTGTATGGATCTATCTGTTGAAACTGAAGCACAGTAACTTTCTCAGACTTTAAAGTGAAGTTACCGTTCTTTAAGGCAGTGAAAGAGTTAACCTCAAACTAGAAATAACCTAGACTATGTGCATCAAAAAGGCCAATGAAAGTACAGCAGTGCAGTGCCCAAGGAAAGAAGTAGTTCTGTGTAGTACTTTCTAAGTTTTCTGCATACTTTTAAAGCTAACTTAATGGAACTTAGTTCCAGACCTTACAGAGAGCACCTGCAGTACAAGCTTCTTAAAAGTCCATATATAATTCCATAGTTCAATTTTTTTTTTCTGAGACAAAACAGGATTAATTCTAAATAATTTTTCTTTATTATAATCACTAATAGTCCAACTTTCATTCTGTCTCTTTGGTGTAAGTTAATTCCGGCTAGCAAAAATCTCATACCTTGAACTGTATTTTTAGAGTATCTTTGCAGAGTGCTTTCATTAATATCTTCACCTTCTTCAGCTCCAGCTAAAGCAAAAACTTTTTCTAAGTCTTCACCATCTGCTCTAGCCCAGCAAAAACTACTGAATTTCAAAGTGCCAGACCCTTCCAATAGAATCTATTAAAACAAACAAAATTCAATACGCTAGTATCATATACTAAAACTGAAATTTCCAACATGAAATAATTTATTATTAAAATAATCACAATCTCAAACCATTTAAGTATATAGAGAGGATCACTATAACCAAAAACACTGAAGTTTTTCGTTGAAGTCAATGCCAATACTTGCTCCAGCAGTCCTCTTAACTAGTAGGTAAAATGAGCCAAGGCACAGATTTCTCATTAAGCACAGCATTAAAAGGGTCCTGGTTTATTCCTCTTCACAGCTTAGTCATCTTAACTCCAACTATTTGCTGACTCTGGCTACAGCAAGCTCCTACAGTAGGTTTCCCTTGCAGCCTCTGACTGCTGGTTATTTCCTGCTAAACTACGACGGCATGGATTAGTTTGCAGGCTCTGACTGCAGGCTTTTACCTAGCTACACTGTGACTGTAGGTTCCAACAACAGGCTCTAACTGCAGACCCAGACTGAATTTGCAGCAGTCACTCTCTCTCCCCAGGATCCCACTTCATGACTCTCTTCTTCATGCTCCTAAAGGTTCCTCCTCCATGATGATCCTCCCCTTACCAGCTCACTCCCACTTTTATCTCACTCATCCTTACTGGATATAGCTGGATATACTCAACAGGGAGCAGGCTGTATTGGTTAATTAACACAGCTGTTACCTATCAGGGGTGAAGTCACATGTATTGCCTTCTTCTAGAAATACTTTTTTCTTATAACCAAAAGAACCTAAATAGAACCCTTAAGAGGTTCAATGTGCACTTTTGCTTACTCCTTAAATCTAAATAAACATGATGTTACAAGAGAAAAGAAAGTTAAAGTAGAGTAAAACTGCATAGGAAAATAAAAGTCTAGTAAAAACAAACAGGGCTTCAATTGAGGGGGAAAAAAGGAATTTTTCTCATTTTATCTAGCAGAAACTTCCAGATTTTGTCCAATGATGGTGAGAGTTTTCTCTGGCCAGTCACTGCTTATTCTTGCAATAAAAACTTCATAATCCCAAAGACCTTGTTTGAAGAAATAGCCTGTTCAGCCAGAAGCAGGGGGTGGGGCACAGAAACCTTAAGTTTAACATTTTACTTTCTGTTGAAATGAGCACTTTACAGCAACATTCTTCTTTGGAAGACTACTGAGTGATCTACATTATGCTTTACTCATGTATTTTTAGTGCTTTTGGATCCACAAATGACAGTAACTGAGTAGAACTGTGGTAGATTTTACCAAAGATTCAGAGAATGGCAACTTGATCACTTACAGATCAGGGTGAAAACCAATTACTGTTAAGCAAAAATGTTTTATTATAGTCATATTCTGGCATTCTGGTGACTACACAAATTAAAAACAAACACAGACTTTGGCAAACCTCTACATAAATTACACACACGTCCACAAAATGAGAAACTACATAAAGACTTGTATTGTTATACAGGAATAAGATGATAATTTCCATGGTATGTGGAAACAATAGAGAAGGTTATCAACAAAGAAACTTTAGTTAGCTTTACTCCCTCATTAGCATTTTCTATGACTGCAAAATATTCTGCAGCACGATAAAATAATAACAAATTTATGTGTCCACAGACAGAGTAGTAAAATCTTTCATTAAATTAAACCAGTACACCAAATCAAAAAGAATATATCACATTGCATCAGATATACATCAAGGAAAGAAATCAATTATATCATAAAATATTCAAGTTACAGACTTGTCTCTGACTGTCTTCATATACTACAAAACTCAACTGACCTCCCAGCTGAGGTAAGCTTCTTCCAAATGGTAAAATACAAATAATAAAATAAATGCTAATGGCATGAAATGTAACATCCACCGTCCCTATAGATAATACCTCCTCCTCACCTTTCCAGGCTTCAAATCACAATAGATAATTCCATGCTTATGAATATGGTATAAACCAGTAACCACCTCAACACCAAATTCTCTCACCACATTTTCTGGTAGACATTCATCCTGAGCAATGACAGATTCTAGAGAACCACCTGGAATACACATAGTCAGGAAGTGAATATAAGGAGGTCACACAAGTAATACCCAATTGCATAAACTTCTTCAAAAGGTGTCGATCAAAACCCAATATCAGTTGATATTAAAAATATTTCTTGATACCTAATAGTTACAAAATCTAAGATGTATAAAAAATATTTTCAATACTGTGACAAAATCTTAATTTTATCTGGAATAAAACTGACTGCATGACTTTAAAATTACTTAAATATTCAAAGGAAACAGAAGGAAAAAAATTCCAGAAACTGTGTCACTTCACAGTGTAAAAGTACCCCATGCTTTTATTAAAATTCCTTAACCAGATTCCTGCTGCCCAAGTTAAGAATATTGCAAAAGAATAAATAATACCAGCAACAGGCTATCAGCTTCTGTGAACAACTGTTAAACCAATGGCAGGCCATTTTCCACTGAATTCAGAGACAACAGAAACAGTAAAACTGTGTTACAGTCTGAGGTCAACTATGTCCAAAAGACAAATTATTTCGTTGTATTTCACTTTCTTGGTTTCTCACACAAATCCCAGCTTCCCGTGCTAATACATCCTCATCACAGCTCTCTGGACTTCTCATCCTAACACGAGACCCTTCTCTGTCTTTCCAAAATCACCATTCTCCTTCTCCATTAAGTTCCAACCAGCCCTTCTTTTGTTTCTGATCAGATTACACTTAACAAAGCCTTCCAAATAACCCTCACATATATCCTCTATCACCTGTATTCTTCACTGGGCTTCACACTCACTCTCTACACTTCTCCCCACTAGCTCTTACTGTTTCTGTATCCTTAAAACCACTTCTCTTCCTCTCCCATCACCTACTTCCTCATTTTCCAGTGATTCTCAGGTATGTCATCAGACTCATCCTATTTGAGTCATTCCTCTCCTAAATATTCATGGAACATAGATTTCTTCTGATCCCATTTCCCACAAGTTCATTGCTCATTCTTTCCCTTCCTTCCTGTCCCAGTCCCCTATTCTAAGCTCCACATTCCCATATTGGCCAAAACCCCTTTTCACAGCCCCATTTGGTCCTTTACCAATCCTGAACCAAATCTGTTTGCCTGAGACCACAGCCTGCATGCCATAAATTATCTATAGGTTTCCTGGGCTGTTTATATCCTAGCCAAATCATGCTGATTTAAAAAAAAAAAAAAAAAAAAAAAAAAAAAAAAAAAAAAAAAAAAAAAAAAAAACCAACCAAACAAACAAAAATCCCACAAATTTAAGAACCTAAATGAAAGAGGGATTAGGAAAGCTTTTCATAAATAAGGATAGTAGATCTTTTATTCCAAATCACATAGTAGATTTTCCCAAACTTTTTTTCCCTTTGATCAGTCATTTCTTTCAGAGGCTCTGTCATTACAGTACTCTTCCAATTATTCAGCACTGCCGAGTCTTAAAATTATTTTATTTCTAAGCCTTTTTTGTGCTGGTTAGTGAACCGGTCATTCCTTTAAAACCAAGGCCATACTATAGAGCTATAGTAAAGAATTTTCCATCACATTTAATTACTGTTCCTCACAATGTAATTTAGAGGACTACATAGTAGAATAATTTCATAATATGGCCAAACACACAAAGAAAAAAAGTAGTGAAACCAGCAACACAAATAGTTTGCATCTGATAACAGAAATTATCTTTGAGACAAGTGAGAGAAAACTTCCATATTTCAAAAGCATTTTTCAACTCTCAACAAAATTAAGAAGAAATCCACATCTTAATCTATGTATAAGTAAGTTAGGTCCAAGACACTCACCTTGCAGTAAACTATAAAACTATGTTCCCTGACTGCCCTTCTCTCTCCAGGTCTTAAAAACCAACATAAAGTAATTTAACTAACTTTTCAAAGATGCATACAGTGAAGCAGAGGAGAAGCATGATTTCAATTGATTTCTAAAAACGTTTCCAAGAGCAAAACCACTTTTATATATAAAACAGATTCTCAAGTTAATAATCAGATAATTGATGTTTTTTCCAAAGATATAAGCATTTGTTGTAAAGAAGCTGTAAGAAATCTCTTATAAATACTCATTCTATAAATGTTTACCTTCTGAGTTTCTCTTACCTGTGCATAATTCTACTACAAGCCAGAGATTGTTGCTTGTTTCATACCATTCATAAAATGTCATTATATTCTTATGTGTGAGTCCCCGAGTCAGACGAATCTAGAGTGAAGATTTTAACATACTTAAGTGGGGGAAAGACATAAATATATATATATATAAAAATACATATATATAAAAAAATACATACATACATATATATAAATATATATATATATGGACTTGAGGCATGGAAATAAGAAATAATACAACCTACTCTAGATTAGCTACTTGTTCTCTTGCCTTTTCTAGTGCACTAACATTATTCTTCAAATATTTTAGTGTTACATGTATGTTGAGAAAAGATTACTTTCCTCCCAGACCCTGCCCAACTCATCTGGTTTTAAAACACAGGAAAAAAATTAGAAAGTTCCCAACTTCAAAATTATAAATATTATTTAACCTTCCTGCACCACTAAAACAATAACAAACTAGAAATCAGAATTTGGAGTCAAACTTGCACTCCTACTTTTTTTTTCAATAAGAAACAAATGAGAGATAATACAGCAAGAGAAAGTGAAAATAAGCTTTTCCATAATTTTTAATCTTATCAGACAAAGAAAACCATTCAAGAGACCCTGAAAATCTCTATTTCTACAACATCTACATGACCTAATCTCTATAGAATCCTCTGTTTCCTGCTAGAGTGGTATGTAAGGTATCCTCAAGAGATTTGTAAGGCTAATACACTTCTAAGAACAAAAAAGTTCCCTAGAAATAATCATTGAAAGAATGAGAGGGAATATGAAACTGTTGGTTTTGCATGGCAAGATTTCGGTATCCAGGTGGGGAGGTCTACAGGACTGGTTTCTGTGAGAAGCTACTGGAAGTTTCCCCTGTGTCCAACAGAGCCAATGCCAGCCAGCTCCAAGACAGACACACTGCTGGCCAAGGCAAACCCATCAGTGATGGTGGCAGCACCTCTGGGATAAGTTTTAAAAGGGGGGAAGACACTTCTGTGCAACAGCAGCAGGGGAGAGGATTGAGAACGTGCGACAGAAACAACCCTGCAGACACCAAGGTCAGTACAGAACAAGAGGCAGCAGGTGCTCTGGGAGCTGGAACGGAGATCCCCCTGATCTCAGCCACTGATCAAGACCAGTGAGGCAAAGCTGTCCCTCAGCAGCCCCCGGAGCTCCATGGCAGAGCAGAGATCCACCTGCAGCCTGTGGTGGACCCCACTCTAGAGCCCAAGGGAGGCTGTGACTCTGGAGGAAGTCTGCCGGAGCAGGCTCCTGGCAGGACCTGCAGACCCATGGAGAGAGGAGCCCAGGCTGGTTACTGGCAGGATGTGTAGCCCTGTGGGAACTCACACTGAAACAGCCTGCTCCTGTGGGACTGCACACCATGGAAAGGACCTACCTTGGAGCAGTGCATGAAAACTGCAGCCTGTGGAAAGGACCAACACTGAAGAAGGCTGTGGAGCACAGTCTCCCATGAGAGGGACCCCACACTGGAGCAGAGGAAGAGCATGAGGAGGAAGGAGCAAGAGAGACAGCATCTGATGAACTGACCCCAGTCCCCATCTTCCTGCATTTCTGGCAAGGTAAGATGGAGAGAAAATTGGGAGTAAAGCTGAGCCCAGGGAGAAGGAGGGGTGGGAGAAAGGCGTTTTAAGATTTGGGTTTATATCCCATTATCCTACTCTGGCAATAAATTCAATTACTTTCCCAAAATTGACTCTGTTTTCCCTGTGAAGGCAATTGGTGAGTGATCTCTCCCTATTCTTATCTTGACGCATTCATTGTATTTTTTGACTCCTGTCCAGCTGAAGAAGGGAGTAAGAGAGCGGCTTTTGTATTCAGCCAAGGTTAACCCACTACAGAAACAAAATGTACTTACTGGAAAAATAAAATATTTGAGCTGTGTAACAGTATCAGTTTTCTTTCCAGAAAGTAGCATATTTAAAGCTTTGCCAAGGTTTTACAAACCAGAATTGATTTAGCTTAAATGCTATTCTTTCATCAAAAATAATTTCTTCTTGCTAAGTAAGAAATTAATTGTTTACTGGAAGTTACTGCTACCACTGGGTTTGCACAACTAACAACAAAATAAAGCAAACCACCACACATAACCATTTTTACAAATTCACTGACACATCACAGAAACAGCAAGACTGTAAACACGGGTTTATGCATGCGATCTTGTCCTAGGGTAACTTTATGATGCCTGTATCCCCAGTCGTCTGTTCTGTTTGTGCTGTATAGTGAGTCCTGTGCCTTTAAGACTGGTTCTAAGTACGACTTGGGCCACAAGAATACTCCTCTGCTTTAGCAATAATGAAGCGGGATGAGACAGAGGAGACGGTGCTTGATATGGCAAAGAAGCTCCGAACATATGCAGATGCCGTGCATGGTCCAACACATGCAAGAATTGCAGCTCTGGAAACGCGTATGAGGAAATTAGAAGACAAGATAGAGGAGAATCACAAAAGAACTCAAGCAGGACATTCTCCAGATCTCTGCAGTACAGGTCAGAGGCTCTGGCACCACACGCAAACCTTCCCTAGATAGAGAGGGAAAAGGCATCCCACGGGCTAAGCTGTGGGTCCTCCTGCGTGATTGTGGAGAAAACATGAAAAGATGGGATGGAGAATCTACTGATGCTATGACACAACGGCTGCATGAATTGTTGGATGGCAAGACTATGAGAGGAAGTTCCAGCAAGAAGGAAGCAGCTCCAGTTACCCAGGGAAATAAGGATAATCAGGCTTAGAGGGGCCCTGCCTCTAGCCAGGTAGAGGCTAGGGAAAACCGTGTTTTTTGGACTGTGTGGATTCGTTGGCCTGGCACATCAGAACCACAAAAATATGAGGCCTTAGTTGACACTGGTGCACAGTGCACATTACTCCCATCAAGACATGTGGGGGAAGAATTGGTTTCCATTGCTGGGGTGACAGGGGGTTCACAAGATTTTACTTTGGTGGAAGCTGATGTGAGCCTGACTGGAAATGAGTGGAAGAGACACCCTATTGTGACTGGCCCAGAAGCTCCATGCATTTTGGGCATAGACTTCCTCCGAAATGGGTATTTCAAAGACCCAAAGGGATTTAGGTGGGCATTCGGGATAGCAGCTGTAGAGACAGAGGGTGTTAAGCAGTTGAATACCTTGCCTGGACTATCAGAGAACCCATTTGCTGTAGGTCTTCTGAAGGTGGAAGAGCAACAAGTGCCAATTGCCACTTCAATAGTGCATCGCCGACAGTACAGAACAACTCGAGATGCTGCGATTCCCATCCATAAGATGATCCGTGAGCTGGAGACTCAAGGTGTGGTCAGCAAAACCCACTCACCCTTCAACAGCCCCATCTGGCCTGTGCGTAAATCTGACGGAGAATGGAGATTGACTGTGGACTACCGTGCCTTGAACGAAGTGACTCCACCATTGAGTGCTGCTGTGCCGGACATGCTGGAACTCCAGTATGAGCAGGAGTCCAAGGCAGCAAAGTGGTACGCCACAATTGACATTGCTAATGCATTTTTCTCCATTCCTCTGGCTGCAGAATGCAGGCCTCAGTTTGCCTTCACATGGAGGGGCGTGCAGTACACCTGGAACCGACTGCCCCAGGGGTGGAAACACAGCCCCACCATCTGCCATGGACTGATCCAGGCTGCACTGGAAAAGAGTGAGGCTCCGGAACATCTACAGTACATCGATGACATCATTGTGTGGGGAAACACAGCAATGGAAGTGTTTGAGAAAGGAGAGAAGATCATCCACATTCTCCTGAAGGCTGGCTTCGCTATCAAGAAGAGACTGCAGGACAGAGATCTTGTTTTGCTTTTAGTTAGTTTCAGCTAGCTAGGGCAGAGAAGTTCCCTGGACTGTTTTTTTCCCTTTTTCTTGGAACTGTTTAAACCTGCTCTGGACTGAAAACCCAGGGGAGCACTGGGGGCTGCACCTGCGGCCCACCGGGGCCTGGACCTCGGCATTTTCCAGCAGCGCCGGAGAGACTGGGACTGAGGAGAGACTGAGAGAGAGCCGAGCTACACCCACGGCAAGGACTTTCTCAATTTGCCATCTCACTTCAGAAGGAGAGGTTTTATTGTTTCATATTATTCATTCTTTATACTTGTATGCACTTCATTTGTTTAGTAAAATAGTTTTTTCCACTTTTCTCCAAAGGTTGTTTTTTTTTTTCCGGACCAGTTGGAAGGAGGGGCCACTTGGGTTGGCTTCCTTAGAGGGATCCTATACAGGGGTTTTCTCCCAAATTTGTCCCAAACCAGGACAGATCTAAAAACCAATAAAATCACATAAATAAATACATTTAAAGAAGATCGTATTTAAAAAATAAGAACTTAAAATCTTGAGAAGCTGATCTAAATGTGACAAACTCCAACTAAAGAAGCATATGACACTTTTCTATAACTTATGCTACAAGAATTTTGTAGACTGCATTTTTTTCCTGGATTTAGCAGGAAAAGAAACCCCATTACTTACCCAGTTTGCTATCCCAGCTCTCTTGCATTTATCACTGCAAACAATGGCAACAAAATTAATTGTCCCCTTTCTTCTTCCTTTATAAACAACTGTCTTATTTCCTCTTCCAATCTCCTCATACAAAATGAAGTTCTCCATGCTTTAGGATGCTTCACAGGCAACAGACTGGAAACATGGCATTATCATAAACAAATAAACCTAAAGAAAGGAGGAGAAAGAGGAAGCCTTCAAATTTAATGGTCATTTATGTATAGTATTCACCCTCCAATTATCACAAATAGGGATTCCATACTTCCAGAAAGATTGAAATATAAATATTTGACAGAAGACCTCCTCTCAGGAAATGTGATCAAAATTTTGAACTGGTGAATTTTACACTTCCAAAGATCTTATTCAAAATGTAATAAATAGGCTAACAGATACAAGTTCTAGATAGTATATCTGTAAAAATGCAAGCAGCTACAGGGGAAAAAAGAATAGCCTCTGATTCCTGAGAGTTATGGCTATGCCTTTATTTCAGTACACAAACCAACAGAGCACAGGATCATAAAGCCATAGAATGGCTTGGGTTGGAATGGACTTTAAAGATCATCCTGTTCCAATGCCCCTGCTGTGGGCAGGAACACTGTACTCCATGTCCCATTCAACCAGGCCTTGAACACTACCAGGGATGGGACACCCACAGCTTCTGTGACACACAAAACAGGCTTTCAACAGACAGATTTTGACATAAAAGTAAAAAGGGATCCAATAAACTGATATAAAAAGAGAAAAGATAAGGAAAGGACATCATGGAAGCCTCCCAAGCCACCACCTGCAACGAAGCAGGTGTGAAATTCCACAGGAGCACCCAAAGCAGCAGCCCCCAGACGCCGAGGGAACTGATTTGCTCTGGGCTGGATATAGGACCAGCACGCCAAGGAGACGCGGTTTCCCTCTCTTTACGAGGGAAGGGCCAAAACCACCCCGAACCGAGCAGCCCCTCGCACGGCCCGCGATCTCCTGCGCTCCCAGCTCTGCCGGGGGCGGTCAGGCCTGAGGCGCTGCACGGCGGCCCCGGAGACACGGCTGCCTCCCCACCCACTTGTAGCACAGGGGAGGGGGCCGTGCGGTCTCAGGAGCGCTCCAGCGGGGGGTTCCAGCCCTGTCCTGGGTCCGCTCCCGCGCTCGGACCGAGGGACGGCGGCGGAGGGAGCGAGAGGGCCGTGAGGGACGGGGGCGGGCGGTGAGGGGCCGCGGGGCGCGCGCGCTCTGCCAGGTAACGGCCGCGAACGTGCGCGGGCAAGAGGAAAGGTACGAGAGCCGTACCTGTATGCGGGGATGGAACCGGCGGGAAGGGGCCGGAAGGACAGCTGTATCTGCCCCTGAGCACGGACCCGACGGGAAAGGAGGGGAACGACAGCCGTATCTGTGCCGGGCATGGAGCCGGCGGGAAAGCAACAAACGAATGACAGCCGTACCGGTGTCGGGGACGGAGCCGGCGGCAAAGGATGGGAACGACAGCCGTACCTGTGTGCGGGGGATGGACCCCGCTGGAAAAGGAGGGGTACGACGACCCTACCTGTGTGCGGGGTATGGACCCGGCGGGAAAAGAAGGGAACGACAGCCGTAGAGCGGCGCCGGGTGGACCACCGCCACGCCGCCGCCATCAACCGAAACAGCGGAGCCCCACCCCCCGGATGGAGTCTCCCAAGCCCCAGTGGCGGTGTCCGGACCGGACACTGATCCTTGCACGCCACTAAATACAGGCAAGCGGGAAAGGCACCGGCTCAGTAGGCAGGGTGTTTCCCGGAAGTGGAGAGTTTTGCTGTCCTTTATTCCAGCTGGAATTCACCGCCAGCTCCCACCGGGCTACGTTCCCGCGCCCCCCGCACGCTACTCGGATGGTCGCCACCCCACGCTCGTTTCCAGGAGACGGCTCCGGACGCCGGAAGCAGAGTGGAGCCTCATTGGGCTAAGGGGCGCCTACGTCAGGGCGGGACCACCGGGCCGCGAACGGGGGGGGAGTTCCCGGATGTTGTGTGGTGAGTGCCAGCGGCTGGCGCGTCCGTCGGGAAAGGTCTGGCTGTCGCCGGCGGCTTGCATTGGTGGGGCTGCTCCGTGCAACCTTCGCAGCCAAAAGGGCAGGTAGCGTCCTCAGCCCTGTCATGGCTTTCTGCAAGCACCTAATTGAGGGACACTTTTCTTGTGACAAAATTTAGCCCTTGAAACAAGCGTTTTCTATGTTCAACAATAATGTGGATTTTTCACTTGTTTTTTTCATCCTATGGGGATCTGGTTTTCTTTTTCATTTTTTTTTTTTTTCCTTGTCTGGTTTTGTTTTTGTAAGGGTCTTGAAAAATCCCTTTTGGGCAGCATCAGGAACTGTGGTGACAGGACAAGGGCCTTCAAACTGAAAGAAAGTAGATTTGGATTAGATATTGGGAAGGGGGGGGGGGGGGGTGGAATTCCTTGCTGTGAGGGTGGTGAGGCACTGTCACAGGTTGCCCAAAGAAGCTGTGGATGTCCCATCGCTGAAATTGTTCAAGGCCAGGATGGATGGAGCTTTGAGCAACCTGGTATAGTGCAAAGGTTGGGCAGAGCAGGGTGCTGGAACTAGACGGGCTTTGAGGTCCCTTCCAACTCAAACCATTCTGTGATTCTAACAGAACATTTTAAAACATTTGCTCTAGAGCAAGCTGTAAAGAATTTTGGTTTTTCTCATTGTCTTACCTTTATTTTGACTTCCTAACAGGTTTGAACCCATTGATTCGTTTCAACCAATATTGATAAAAGAAGTACACTTACAGGAAGGGATTCAATGTTTTTTCTAGGCAGCATGGTAACAGATGGTCAGATTTTTTTACACCTACTCTCAAGAAGACTTCAGAATGATTTCAAACCCCTGCAATATTGAAAAGGGAAAGAAAAAAAAAAAAAAAAAAAAAAAAAACAACCCCCCAAAAAAATCTCTTTACTGTCGACAAAAACTCAACATGAGCCACCAGTGTGGGTGGCAGCACAGAAAGCCAGAGGTATCCTGGACTGCATCAAAAGGAGTATGGTCAGCAGGGTGAGGGCATTAATTCTGTCCCTGTACTCTGTGTTCTTGTGAGACCCTCCCTGGAGTGCTGCCTCTAGCTCTGGTGCTTCCAAATGAAGAAGGACATGGATGTGCTGGAGCAAGTCCAGGGGAGGACATGAAGTGATAAGGGGACTGGAACACCTCCCCTCTGAAGACAGGCTGAGAAAATTGGTGCTCTGTCCCATTTTTCAGTGTAAGCTTTCAGTAATTGCAGAGGTGACTTGTAATTGTCAATGTTTAAAGCTACAGTTTAAAGCTGCACAAATAAGATAGTTTTTCCATTCTTTTTTTAATGTAAATGAGTAGTTGACTAGATATAAATAAACCAAATACGTAAGTAGACATCACTTTCTATTAATAAGCACAAGAAAAGAATGCTTTGAAGAGGGATTTATTTAGATTTCAGAAAAATGTGTATTTTATCTCTGGTTGTGGTAAGAATGACTGATATAAAGAAGGAAAAGAGTATTAGCTCAGTTGCACACAAGTCCTGGCAGCAGTTCAATGCCACATCTTAGAATAAGTCAATTTCATTGTCCCTGTCCAAGAAGATGAAATTAAGCCAAAATAACTAT
Organism: Hirundo rustica; assembly: GCF_015227805.2. NCBI lineage: Eukaryota > Metazoa > Chordata > Aves > Passeriformes > Hirundinidae > Hirundo > Hirundo rustica. The sequence goes on from NC_053450.1 coordinate 111,001,105, forward strand.
CAAGTTACTGTCTTTTCTTCCAGATTTCTTGTGTTTCATCCTATGTACACTTTCTGTTAAATTATTCCAGGTTAGGGATTGTTTTTATGCAAAGAGGGTAAGTACCCCATTTTGGAGGAGTGAGATTGTATGAACTTCAACATTAATGAAGTCTGTTGAAATCTTCATATAATAGTGGCAATAGCACTACAAAATAGAGCAAGAGAAACACACTAGAGAAAAAAGAAATGTTTAGTAACAATTGAAACAGAGATTTATCGCTTTTGAAATTAAATGTCTCCATGATAAAAAAATTCAGTATAATTAAAGGCAGACATAGGGGGACATGTTGACTTATACCACCTTTTTTCCCAACCCTTCCTTCCTAGGAACTATGGGCACTTCTTTATTGTTGATACACATTTCATTACATGTCTGTATGTTTCTTACGATCTGATTGCACAGTTTCAATATACCCCAGATGGGGAATTTTCCCTTTGATTTGGTGTAAGAATGTAAGATTCCATCTTCAAACATGTTGCTTTAGGTATGAGAGTTATCAGAAATAAAGTATTACAAATAAAGATCAGGGTTGTAATTATAAGATTCTTATCTTTGGCCTTTTAGTTATTTTTACTTACTGTTCAGTCTGTTACTGAACATGACTTCAAGCATTGTACTCAACTGCAGTGAACTTTTCTGTGGGAATATTCTCAGCATTCAAGAATGGAATGCAAAATATTCTCCATCCAGTTTGCACCATTTCAAAACTCCTAGCAATCTGTGCAGCTAACTCAGCCTTGCTATTTGCCTGTCTATTAGACGGGACACTCAGATGTAATCAAATTCTTGTTCTCAAATAAATATATGATCTAATTTAAGGCAAACTGAGATCTTGTGATTGCAAGCACATAGTTCAGGCATGCTTAAACACTTCACTGCTCTACCCTCAATGGATACAACGTTAGCCTCTGACATTGTGCCTGGTTCTCAAAAGTCTGACCAGTAGCCTATAATTTTAAAGGGTATTTTTCATGTTTTGTAATGTGCTCTTCAGTGTGCTCTAATACCTGTTGAAAATGCTATACAGTTCTGTTTTATTTTGCTATATGTACTAGCTTTTCTTTTTTGTTGGGGTACTTTTTTTTTTTTTTTTTTTTTTTTTTTTCCCCCAGATATCGTGATTACTCATTCTCTATCCCATCTTGTTAGTACACAGTGTTTATTTCTATTCCAGACTGACCCCATTCTCAAGTGAATTTCTATTCTTGGTATCTAGGGTATGATGATTCAGTTGCTCAGATAAAAAACTCTTTATGTTCCATTTGCCTCGACAGTACTGTCTTTCCTGGGAAATGCATAGATCCACTTTTCTGGTGTTTGACCTTTTTGGCAGAATGGTGGACATGGGCACATCTTTATCTTATGCTTTTTATTTTCAGATTATTTTCCAACATCCTCTTGAAACTGGCACATATTTTCATTGCTTGAGTGAAACTTTGTTCTTCTTTCTTTTTCTATTTCTGTGGTAACATTAATATGTGATTATGATATTATCATTTTAATATGATATGATTTTGTCATTTTGGTTTTCTGGTACAACTCTGTTGTACTTACTGGTCCATCTAAAATTCATTAAATAAATTCAAATGCAACATTTTAGCATCATATATTTCTGATATTTGGAAATAGAAATGACTTTTCAAATTCTTAGGTGCTTTCTAGGATTCTTGTTTGAATATTTGTTTTTCTCAATCAAATTGTCCTCTACACTTTCGAAACATTATCACAAAACAGTTGGTGCTTTGTTTCACTGGTGTGGAAAAAAAAACCTACTAGTGGTTTCTTGTAAAATAACAAGGCTCCAAATCTCACCTCACTGGATCAGCTTGCAAGGTCACCAGTACTACATGCATGCCATGCTCGTGTTTCCTCTTCCTCTATTATGGTCTCAATGCCTTGCATATGTCTAAGGTTGGAAAGAGATGTGGTGAGATATGCTGAAAATTTTAATATTCTCTGAGTTAATACCTTTAAATGTTGGCATGTTACAAGGTATTTTGACCTTCCCAAAATAATTCGGTTTCCCTGGGAAATCAGTAACTGCTCTGTATATGATACTGCAGTCAGGACAAATTTCCTTTTTGTTTGTTTGTTTGATTGTTGATTGTTTGTTTGTATTAACCGCTAAGGAGATGGGGTTAATTGTAATGGATTACCACAGTTTCTGCCAGGCATTTCTTATATCACATTCCTGAGTATAATGAGCTCTGATACCCGCTTTGTGAGCCTGGCTGACAGAGTTGATACTCTTCTGCTGTAAGGTTCACTACTAACAGCATTCTCAGCACCTAAGCCTACTTGCTGGCTTCCAGGATATGATGATGACTGTCTTGCTGAGACAGGGAAGCTGAATAAGTCTTGTCAATATTTTGCTTTTTCAGTGACTACCATTCTGCTTATGTAATTTTGAGGTTATGTAAAATTATTTATTTTTGTGTATTTCAATGTTCAAACTATTCCTTGTTCTAATGTAACAGATAGTATTTAAAGCATGCTATGCTGGTTGAATTATTTTCATCTGTTCTAGATATAACATGGCAGGAGAACATCCCATTTTCTTCAATTACATCCAGCAGTTTGTACTCACACAAGAGTCATGCTTCTTTATCACATATAAAATTCACTGTTTCAGCAGCAAGCAGTGGCTTTTATGTTGCATATTCTGAAGATTCAGACTGTATACTCAGGATATCTTTTGCTTTCTGATTGAAATTCACAATGTCAGAAGTATTATCATCATTCCATGGTGTAATTTTCATTTGACTTGGCTTGATTACATGAGGTTTTTCCTTTTCTTGCAAAATGCATGCCTAGCACATTTATCATTATCTCACTATTTTGCATTTAATTTCCTCTTTGTTTGTGAACTTGACTTCACTTACAATGCTAATCTGAGCTTTACAAAGTATTTAGTCCAATTTGCATGTCATTAATGCAAATTATGTGCAAAACCCTATCCTCTGACTCACCGTTTGCCTCCATTTGGTTGGGTTTTTGTTTGTTTGTTTGTTTTTCCAAACTGTAAGGTCTGGAATAATGCTTCTTTTGACATAATTATTATTTATGATCCACTATGCACGACATTTTTTTATGACTTTTCTCCTTAAAATCTTTTCATCTTCATTTTATTTCTGTTCCCAACTTGTGTTTATGCTTTAGCTGGTCCATAAAGTTATTATTTTATTTTATTTTATTTTATTTTATTTTATTTTATTTTACCTCTCATTTTCCATGTGTTCTTTCTCAAATCAGCATCAGCTATCCTTAAGTCACAGTCACAATAAGATTTTAGGCCAGTTCCATAATTTGGTAGTGCTCCTGAAAGATTCAGCCCCTCTACAGGAAAGAAGTTTCCAGCAGAGATGCAGGGGAGAAGGGAAAGGCTTTGGTGCTGCCTGATGCTAGCTGAAAGAAGCACAGAGCTCTGCACAATGAAAGCTTTTCTGCTGATTTGGTTCTTCCAGAAAAGGTAGCATTGCATAATGTCTTGTAAACCAAAACAAATAAATAAACAAAAACACCCCTTCAAAACAAACAAAACCTCCAAACATCCACTGAGAAAAAATCAGTCAAAGGTACTTACATTTTTAATTTTCATGTGTTCAGTGAGACAGCTTGCAAGAATCTGTGTGTTTTGATATTCAGATAAAAGCAATGACAGTTTTACAAAAAACATCATTTAAATGAGAAACGATATTGTACAGGCAGTGTTAGGTAGACACTTCATAAATCTTTTTAAAGGATTTGGAGCATTACTTAGTTCATGCTGATATAAAAGTGTGAGAAATGGGGGCAGTAACACCAGGTACCAGCAGGAAGAACAAAAAGAGAAAGCACTGCAACTCTTTTCTTCTTAACTCCATGACAGCTATTCAGAAACATGGGGTATATTCTAGAGATTTTTTTTTTCTCTCCAAACACTTGTTAATGCCCAAAGGAGTTAGTTTGTTCTCTGAGATTAAAATCGTTTACCCCACAATTGCAGCTGCAATTGGAGTCTTCAGCTGGCAGACTAATCAGAGATTTCTTAAACTGGTTTCAAATGCTTTTAAAGCTTTTATTGTATTCTTTGATTGGTTTACAGGACCTATAAAGGAGGTTCTACAGACAGTGAATAGTGAGGAATGAGAAAAACAGCAGCATGCTGAAAAGTACATTTGAAAGGTGCTGTATTTTAGCAGGGTGGAAATAAAGTCTCTTCTAGAGATGCAATCAAGGAAGCAAAATTGAGAATGAATATGAAAATATTATGTGATGATAATATCATATATGATAAAATCAAGATGAGAGAGGAAATGGAAAAGATAATGAATACAGAAAGAGCAGAGAAATCTAGGAAACTTCTTGTAAGTATTTGGTTATCATGTCAATTTCCAGCTTTGGAACTATTGGGTGGATTAATTTGGCTGGTAGAAATGCAGTGGGGTATGTTTACATGTACCATGTGACCAAAAAATCATTAAGAAGATTTGGCACAGCACCACCAAACAATTGTTACCATGTCATATGACCAGTGTACAGATACACACCTTGCATTGCAAGGGCCTGGCAATCCCATAGCCCCACGTTCTCTTTTCTACATACTGTGTTTGGGTGTAAATAGTGCGTGTCATTGCCATTTCTCCCACTGTGAAGGACTTCTGCTCACTTTAACAAGAGTCTTTTCAGTCACAGCAGTACATCTCAAATCCTTGTTCCTTACAGACGTGACAGGTCAATTGGTTCTTCTCAATAAGAAACCTACAACCATGAACACTTGTTTCTCGCTGTTGCTGGTGTGGATATTGACTTTTCTACTTCCTGGTTTTCCCTCTGCCTGCCTTGTCTCTCTCTCTCTCTCTTTTTTTTTTTTTTTTTTTTTTTTTTTCCTCTTCTTTTTTTTTTTTTTTTTTTTTTTTTTTTTTTTTTTTTTTTTTCCCTCAGCATTTGATTTTCTTCCTGGGCTGGATTCCAAGGTGCTTCTGTTCTGTGTCTTCCTCTGGTTTTCTGGAACTGAAAGTTCTTTTTTTTTTTACCCCTCTGCTTCTCATTTATAGTATGTAAAGCACAGAGCAAACTTCCTCAAAATTACTTCTCCTTCACTGTACGTACCATTAGTCCTCACTGCTGTCTTGGCCTTATATTACACATTATAACAAGTTCCCAGCTGCTGCTTTGGGGCTTCATCCATCTTTTGCAACCTTCCAGTCTTGTTTCCTTTCTTGTGCAACCTCTGTCACTCATCTGACTTCACAGTTAGCTGTTTCAGTATTAATCAGAAAACAATCCTTTTTTTAAGCCTCCTGATATAGCTTGCTCACTTGGCAAGGGTCACACATATTCAAGGCGGAGCACAAAGGGAGCAATGGGAGGACAGACTAAGGGTGAGAAGTGGAAGGCACCCACCTTTTTTGTGATACTGTGCTGTTAGGCTTCGTAGCAGTAACATGAACTTTCTATTTAAGGAGAATTTAGATGAAACTACTGAGATGATTTAAGAGTGAAAAGTTATCAGAGGGGTGGGTCCCTTTCCTCCCAGACTAGTGGTTTCAACTCATCTTTTGTGCTCACTCCTGAGTCAGTTCAGTTCACTAACGGGGCAGAAAACTGACAAAGAAAAGATACAGTTAGTTCTTAGTGTGAGGCTAGTAAACTGAGTCAGTCACTGAGGAATCCTAAGCAGCAGAACCAGCCCTTAGGAAAACCGGGAGTGCCTGGCTCCTCCACAGGAGAAGTGGGGAGAGCAGCCTGGCCCTTTTGGCAGCAGCACCAAGCTTTTACGTTGACTCACATGCCCCATTTAAATCACTAGCAGGGGATTTGCCCTGTAGACACGCCTGTTCGGAGGGCGGCTGCCTGAGAATCCTGTTGCCCGCGCAACATTTCTCTCTTTTCTGTCACCCAAAAGCATATATCCCCATCTGGGATTCTCTTTGTTTGCATCTGTGAAGGGTTGGATCGTTTCTTTTTATGGGTTATTCGGGGTCAAGCTCTGAATTCATTTATACTCTCTGGAGGTTATTCTACACTTCTGGAATCCTGTCACCACCAGCATGACTGCAACTTTTTTTTTTTTTTTTTGGTCTTACCAGTTGTAACGTTGACGCAGTTCTATTCCTCCCTCCTTGCCGGCAGACAAAAACAATCAAACCTTCCTCCAATAAATAGTTCTGTGAGCTGCAGATATATGAAGTCCTGATTTGTTCTGGTTTTCTCACTTTTTTTTTTTCTTTAATAATTATTACATTTATCACAGGATAGGTTTGGACAAGGGACCTCTGGAGATCATCTCGTCCAACCCCCCTGCCAAAGCAGGGTGAGCTAGAGCAGGTTACACAGGAACGCATCCAGGAGGGTTTGGAATGTCTCCAGAGAGGGAGAATCCACGACCTCTCTGGGCAGCCTGTTCAGTGCTCTGCCTCCCTCAATGTAAAGTTCTTCCTTATGTTGAGGTGAAACTTCTTGTGATTTAGTTTGTGGCCATTGCTCCTTGTCCTGCCGCGGGGCACCATCAAAAAGAGCGGAAAAGAACTTGGACTTGAGACTTTTCTCTGTATATGGGACATTCATAGCAAATCTTTTCCTTTGAGGATTTTCTGGTGTCCAATACATCCTGTAATCATTCTTGCCCTCTCCGCCTCTCAAACCAGCGCAGGTCGCTTTTGCGTGTTCCGGGAGCAGTGCCGGGCAGCGCTGCCCGCGGCCGCGCTCGGGTCGCTCCGCACGGCGACAAATCCCTCCCGCCGCGGACATCCTCGTCTCCTGCTCGCCCAGCCCGTCCCGCGGCAGGGGGCCGGGTTGCCGGGCGACGCTCGGCCCCTCCTCCGCGGCAGGGCTGGGCCATGAGGTAATGGCCTCCGGGGGGCGGGAAAGGGAGCGCCGTGACTACCGAGCCAGCGGCGGCCGGGGTGGCCGCCGGCGGCGTTCCGTGTCTCCCGCCCCTTCCTGCCGCTTCGCCGGCGGCGGGCGGCGCCGCAGCCCCCGAGGTATCCGCGCCGCCCCGCCTCCTGAGGAGGCTGCGCGGCCGCAGGAGCCCCGCGCCCGGCAGCGGCGGCGGAGAGCGCCCGGCAGCCGCTCCACGTGCGCTGCCGCCCGGCCGGAGGGGTTTGCCGCGGTCCCCGGGCGCCGCTGGAGAGCGGGGAGCTGGAGCGGCGGCGGCCTGGCAGGAGAGACCCGGGAGGAGGAGGGCACATGAGGCGCCGGCAGGAGGAGGGAGAAGCAGCAGCAGCAGCCAGCCGGCCACTGCAGCCCCTGCGCTCTGCCCGCCCCGCACGCCGCGGCCTCTCGGCGGCGCGGGCCGGGGGCGAGCCGTGAGGGGGGAAGCAGCCCGGAGGTGGCCGCCGCCGGCAGCGAGGCTCCCCCGGCCCGCGGGGGCGCCGCCGCCCGCGTCCCGCAGCCCGGGGGGCCCGGAGCGGGGTGAGTACGGCGGAGGGACGGCGCGGGGCGGGCGCGGCGCGGGGCGGGATGCGCGGCGGCACCGGCGCGGCCGCCTCTGCCCCCGCTCGCCCCCGGGGGCTGCGGTGCGCGGGCGAGGCCTGCAGCGCTCGCCGGGCAGCGGAACGGGGGGGGGAGCAAGGTGCAGTCGCTATTTCTTCTCCTCGGGCCCCTCGACCTTCACAGCCGGCTGGCTCGGGGGCGGGCGCTGCGCCTGGCTCTGCTGCCGGTGCTCTTTTGTCCCTTCTACCTCCTTAAAGGAAAGAAGCACATGAGTGGAATTGCGTACCGAAGGTCAAGAATTGTGCCTCTGCATTATTTACAGCTAAACTGCTGCTGTTCTCAGATAGGAGGGGCCCCTGCGTGCAGAAGTAGCTTTCTAGCCGTCGCAGAGGGACCTGCAAATACTGTCTCGGTTTCTTCAGCGTTGGGGATTATGGATAGCTTTTGGTAGTATTCCGTTGTTTAAAATTACTAAAACATTCCATTATGGTTTTTAGCAGGTTTGAAATCTTGATGCCTCTTTTGGTTTGCATCTCACTGTTTTGAAACTTCGTGTATACATGAGATTTTTTTTTCAGGTAAAATTAGGGAAGAGTTAAGAAATTTCTGAAGAAGTGGAACATCTGTTAAAAAGTGGGAGCCAGGGTTCATTTTCTCCCTCTCTGACTTCAGGAGAAGTCTCCGTGCAGACACTTTTTTCTGCCTTGGAATCTGCAACCTTATTTGAACCTTTCAGTCCGCTGAGATTAAGTCGTGGGTGTAATGATTTTTGCAATCAGGAAAGCAACAGAAAAAAAAAAGGCAAACAGCAACAACAAAAAAAAGTTAAAACCAAACAACAGTTATTATGACCAGTTAGCCATATGTGCCTGTTTTACTGCTGTGTGTACACAGTTCCATGTACTGTTTGTAGTGCCCTGGCCTCTGCCTGTGCTGGAATTACTCTGGGTTTAAACATGTTGGTCCTAGTAGGGCTCTTTTAGAGTTACCAGAAGAAGGCTGGAGGAGGGAGTGTTGTCTCCAAGCCCAGGGACTGTATTCACAAAACTCTGCCTTCTCTGAGGCACTGTAACCTGTTTTAACTGAGTCAGAGCTACCTATGATGACAGTAAGAAAATTATAGTAAGCCATTAAGCTTATATTCTTCTCTATTTTTGAATGAGCATCATTTCAGGGGAGGAAAATCAGGATGGTTAAAAATCCCAATGAAAGGCAAGTTTTCAGCTTTTAATGTGAGCTACTGAGTGAAGACCAGATGGCTGTATGAACAGATAGAATGGATAGAATTTAAATTTCTTTTGAAGTAAAACAAAAGTTTCTGTCGGTTGCAAGAATGAACTCCCACTTGTCAGTGGATTGAACTGACATAATGGATGACATTAGTGGAAAGAAGCAGGATCTCTGGATCTAGTGTAAAAAAAAAAAAAAAAAAAATTCCCATACCAGACAAAAATAATCTGTTTATCTTTTGTTCGGTTACGAACAAAAAATTCATACTGGAACTTGCTCCCTGTTCTAGAGCACTGGGCAGCACAACAGTACGCCAAGGAAGTGTTAATGTGATTAGGCACATGCATTTATATATGTGGCACCCCATGTTTGATACGTGGGTGCTTAAAATACCACTGAAATATCCAGCTGCTGCAGCAGCCTCTGAGCATTTGACTCATAGTTTAGTCCAGAGTCCTGATTAATGAGGTGGGACTAGGATGTGATACATAAATTTTGCCGTGGATGTTAACTTGGCACTCGGTTTGTGGAACACAACTGGGAGCTGGTGGAAGTAGGTGAACTTGCATGTACCAGCGAGCAAGATCAGATGGGATGGATTTGCCTGGAACTGTTGGGTTCTCCTGTTGTTCCTCTCTGCTGCAGCTCATGCCTGAGCTCCTTGCTGCTTCACACATTCTGTCTCCTGTAGCAGATTACCAGCTGCTTTTGTAGAAGTAATTTGATCCTAATCTTTCAGTGTGCTCTGAGGATTTTATTTATACTCTAGCCAATCTGCTTTGGGCTAGAATAATGAGATTAGTATTGCAGATATTAATGCATGTTAAATATTCCTGTTTTAAATGTGTACTTGATCAGTATTATTGTTTCTTACTGTTGTTGCTACAATACTGAAAAGGAAATATGCTAAAACTTCCCACTCTGCTGTGATAGACTGTAAACTGAATGCAAGATACTTAGATACTTTTTTTTTTAATAGCTCTCTAGAAAGGATTCTTAGAATGAGTGCTACTGAGGCAGCATCTGCAATATTGAAATCAAGAGGTTAAAACCTCACCTTTTACACATTCTAAAAACTGTATGCATTTTTTTTCATAACAATTTCCTATGTTATTTAAAATTTTCCTTGGGAGAGGAGAGGTAATTAAGTGAGAAGGCAGTGTATGACTTACATTTGTTTGAAATACATTCCTTTCCTAAGTCTTTAAAATTTTGTTGATTTCCAGAGTTGGGGTGGTTTAGTGCTCCTTCTGCCAGGACCAGAAATAACATTTGTAGGACGTAATTTGTTTTGGGTTGTCTGGATGTTGTACGTTATAAGTGGTACTCAAGTCAAGATTGGTGGTTTCTTGTTAATTTGCAGAGAATTATGTGTTCTTTGTTTAAAATTGTGAACCATATAGCTTTCTGTCTGCCTCAGTAAAAATGAGTGCCTGCTCTAATAAGTCTCCAATATTAGGCTGGTTACTTAATTGGTGTATCTTTGAATAACCCTGTTTTAACTCTTACGAAACTGTAATTTGACTTCACAGACTACTTATTTCCCAATACTTCCATATTAATGCAGGAACAGCCAGACCGGTAGAACTGGTCTGTACTGTTGGAAGTCACGATAACCACAGTATGGAAATAGGAGCTGTGCTTTTGCCTCTTGGTCAGAAAAATGTTGATAGGTAGACTTTCGGAACTAGTTTGTTTTCCTTTTTGAACCGTTCTTTTCTCCAGCTGTACCTGGCAGTTCTGCCGCTGTAAGAAGCTTAGCGTTGCCACGAAGATCAACATTAAAGAATAAATACACTTAAATTGCATGTAAAGTGACCAAAGGCATATTGGCATCATCCCCTGTGGTGCTCATATTCTTCCTTGATTCTGCTGGGAGTGATATTGTCGCTTGTGTTATTCAGAAAGGCTGTGAAAGGGAACAGATTCTGGCAGTGACTGCACACCAAGTGGCTTTCAGAGTTACTGTAAAAAGATAGTAAGTAGGAGAACTACTTTCTAGTCACTAAATGACAGTGATGGCATGTCAATTGTAGGCAGCTCAGTTACTGTATGAAGCTGTGGAAAGCTGGAACTGTAAAACTGGTGTGTGGTCTGTAGTGCCTGTGCTGTGAAGGTACGTTTCCCTGGTCATGTATATATTATTAAAACTCCACAGGGAATGCCACCGACACCTTGGAATGCTGCACCTGTATGGAGGGCTCAATTTTGTGTATTCAGTTGTGGAATCAGTGCTGCTTGGAGAGATAAAAATCTTGAGAATGAACTTCCTGTTAACATAGGCTTTCCAAGATACCAGTTGGTGTCTGATTCAAAGTCTTCCTGCTTATTATGTGGTTTGACTGAGATAGCTGTGAGTTTACAAGCACTTTTATTTTACTTTGTAGTGAATAGCATGATGTTTCCTAAGTAAATTTCAGAAGTTCACTGATACTGTTCTTTGTCAAAAACTGTCCTCTATTTGAACCTTGAATCATCAATACTTCTGTTTTTATTGGAGCCTATTGATTATGGTACAAAAAGTCATGCCATACAGTCATCCTGCATATGGTTGACCAGCTAAGAGGCTTATTGATAGCACAAAGAGATTAGCTCAGAGATAATTCTTAGATTCAATTATGTTGGCAGATTTGCTTTAGTTAAATTTCTGAGTGGCCATACTGGAGTTGATTCTTTGCCTTATCTTGCAGCTTCTCTGGACAGGATTGTCTAACCTTGCTGTCCATTAGATACTGAAAACCCAAATGAGACTGCAGTTATCTAACTGTCATATTTTCTTGTGAGCATATTTGGAGGTTTTTTTGCCAATGATGCTGACAGATTAATATGTTAGAGCTCTGTTGGTTTAGCTTGCATTTGTAGCAGAAGTTCTGAACACTGTAGCAGAGTATTAGAAAGAAGGAAGGAAATGTGGGAAGAGCTTGGTTTAAAAGCCCTTGCAAAGTTTCACTGTTGGCTTGTTTTGACATTAGACCGTACTGCTGCTCCTCAGAGCAAATCTTCCCATGGCTGTGGATTCCCTCTTCTATCCCCTTCCATATAATGGTGCTTGGAATCAAGTTCTGCATGCATGCAAAAGCTGTTTTTAAGGTTAATTTTCAGATTGTCTGTTCTGGCCAGGGAGCAAAGGAAGCAATAGTAGTAAGTGGATGGGACTTTGGTGTCAGGAGAGAATAGACTATAATGAACATGGGCTAATTTTGAAACTGCTGCACTCCAAGCTCTGATATAACCAAGACTGGTTGTGTGTTGGTAGATGAGGTGCTGAGCCTGACAGTAACTTGCTGCATGTTTTTGTGCTTATGCCATGTTCTTGACTCTGAGCACCTGTATGAATAGAAGAGAGAAATACTGAACTCTGTAGAAAGGTTGATTTTTTTGGTGGATCAGAGTGGATTTAAGATTGGAAGGGATTTCTGGAGGTTGTAAAGTCCAGCCTGCCTACTCCAGCAGTATCATCCTAGAGCACTTGGCACAGGTCTGTGTCGTGACAGCATCTGTATATCTCGAAGGCTGGAGGCTCCATCGCCTCCTTGAGCAACCTCAGTCAGTGCCTGGTCACTCTCAAAGGGAAAAAATGTTCCTGGATGTTGAAAGGGAACTGCTCGTGTTTCAGTCTGTGCCCATCACTCTGGTCCTGTCACTGGGAACCACTGAAAGAGCCTGGCTATGTCCTCCCTCCCTGCAGGTATTTATACCCATTGATGAGATGTCCCTAGACCTTCTCATCTCCAGCTATCAGTCACAGCTCTCTCAGCCTCCCCTCATAGGAGAAATGACCTGGTCTTCTTTCTTAGTGGCCAGTCACTGTCCTCTCTCCAGTATGTTCATCTTTTTCTTGTATTGGAGAACCCAGAACTGGACACAGTACCCCAGGTGTGGCCTCACCAGTGCTAACTAGAGGGGAGGGATGACCTCTCATCTAGTTTCCCAGTTAAAGGAAAAAATATGTGAACCCCCTGCTCTGCTATGTAATAGTTCCATGCTTCAAATGAAACAGAAAAACTGCTCATCATTAGTTTTCAATGAAGTTTGATGCTGAGTTGACTTGTTCCATTTTTTAATAGAAACCAAAGGTTAGGAAAATGTTCATACAGTGGAAACTTTTATAGCCTAGAGAGGAAGAATGAAAACTATGGGTACATTGAATTAGTTACGTGCGCATCTTTGAAGTGCTTAGCTGACTACTAATTGGAATTAAGCTGACTGCAAATTGGAATCAATCAGTGGATTTTTGTATTGTATGCTCACGTAAATTCTAAATTTCATCTTTTTAAAGGCAGTTGCTGGTAATGTCATATTGGAATCTAATTTCAAGCAAATCAGGACCCTCTATGAATTATGGTCTGACAGCAGCCCCAATTTGGTGTCCTAGGGGCACTGAAGTGCAGTTTTGCTTCAAGAGAGGGGTATTTATTTTAATTTGTTTGTTTGTTTTAATCTCATCAATGTCTGCTATGGGAAATTAAGACCTCTGCTGGCCTCTTTAGTGTTTATGTAAGTGGAGCTTGTTTTACTAACAACCCTGCCTGTCCCAGAAAGTATAACTGCATTTTCAGGTGCTGCACAGTTGCATGCTTCGCAGGGGAGCAGCAGATATTCCTCTGCAGTAAGCAGAAACCTTGCAGTTCAAATCCGTGCAAACCTATTGCCACAGGGAAATCTGTAAAACTGGCAGAATTGGAAGGCATTGGAACAATGTCAAAATTCTTAAGACTGTCCTTTAAACCTGTTTTAAATGGAATTTCTCTGCAGCCTTATCTGCTCATAGTGGCTATTTCTGAGGAGGTATTAAGCACTGTTGATGTAAAGTGATGAGGTGGAAATCAGTCTTTCTTTTAGCATGTGTTTTTGCAATAGATCTGCTGTAGTCACAAATGTCAGCGCTGTTAGAAAGAAATTGTGAGCTTCTGTTGTGTTCAGGTCATACTGCAGTAATGATCACTTCCGGGTATTTATGGAGGGGTGGAGACTAGGATTAACCAAAAATACTACCTTCTTGGAGCCTTTGGTCTTGTAATGAATTCTGCAAACGTGCATGTCTGAAGGCCATATTAAGATCAGTCCTTTATGCCCGTGTTTCCTGAGAGTCGTATATGTTGTCAGGCGGTAAATAAGCACATTATGCCTTGACCCAGTGAGTTGTGACTGACCTGAGAGCCACAGGTTTCCGATATAAGCCAATCCCAATTGAAAATGCTTTTTCTGATTGTCTGAAATGTTTGTAACCTTTGATTACTTTTGTATTTGCTCACGAGAATTTTACTCTGTAGTGGTTTTCTCAAAAACTGGTTTTGCGAGACATCAAAAGCCATTAGAATGAAAAGGCTGAGAAAAGTTAAATATTGAATTTATCTGGCTGAGTCCTTTGTCCCAAAGTCCAGAGAGGTGTGTACTGTCAAAATATTGGATGTATGTTGTGCTACCATTTTTTTTTCCCTGCAGAGATCATTGATTTCTCCATGACATTCACTTGTTCTGCTTTTATCTACTAAATAAGGTTTTGTTTAAGAACTGTTGTACCTCAGGCAAATGCAACTTTCCTAAATACTTTGCCCTTTAACATTGCAAGAGCTGCACAATATTCAATGTGAACTTCTAATGAACTGAGTTTGTTTCAGCATTCATGAATCACAAAAATCAGTCCTCCCTTACTTTGCAATGGATGAAGGGGGGCAGCAAGATCTAAACGTTTGGGGTAATTCAGGAGTTCATGCCAGTACTGGAATTAAATCCAGTTCTTGTGAATCTGTTGAAAGGCTATCAGTCTCTTGGGATTGGCACATTCTGTAGCTATTTAGGGCCTGACAGGGTATGTGAAACAGGCAGCAACCTCAGGAGACGTGTGTGCTATACCTGCACTTTTTTCCCCTACATTACTAAGGTTGATAGTGTGCATTACTAATTCTCTTACAAAGGAAAAATTCCAGGTGGCCCAAAAGACTTTCCTTTCCCTGAAGAGCATATGTAATTGCTCATGTAATTTGAGTGCATTTTAACAGAAGTTTTAAGCACATGTCTGGCAGACAGGTTGTGTAGGATAAGATGGTGCTACTTTTGCAGTACTTATTTTAATAAAATAGGTAGACAGTTAAACTATCAATGGGATATTGCTATGAAAAAGATCAGTGTTTGAAATGGGGGCCGGGTTTTCGCAGGCTGGGAACAGAGCACTTCCAAGACATACAGTTATTTCACTTTGTTCACAGATGAATGTTCAAGGTAAGTCAGTCTCAGTTTCTTGAGCCTGACTTAATAACATCCACCCTCCGAGAGTAAACACTGCACCCAATTTGTACTGTTTATCAGCTTTCAGAGGACACCTGCTGCATGTTGACATAAAGGAAGAGAATTGGAAGGTTTTCTCATTGATGTCCTTCTACTGAATATCAGGAAAGAGAGGGGAAATATGGTTTTTGACTTGGAAAAAGGTCAATAATATTTTTTGTTTTGTTCATGGGGGTATTACTGTCTTCAAAGAATAAATATAGATAACTTTTATGGAGTGAGTAATGTATTAAATCTAGAAATGTTTGCATGTAAAGGCGAAGACTATAATCAAGTATAATTTGAAGACAATAAACATAGAATTAACAATTCACAGTGGCTACCTACTTAATGAAGAGCTGCCAAGCCCTCGTGGAAAAGGTGTACAGATGCATGCTGGGTGTAGATCCTGAATACAAGAATGGATTCCTTAAATAGAGTGTACATTATTTCATTATGATATTATTTCATTCTTAAAGGAATATTTTTTGTCTTATTCTTGCTCCCAAATGGTTGTTGAATAGACCTGATGACAGGAAATTTATCATAGTGATAGGACCTTAAATGATACACACAGAGAAGCTCTGGATGCCCTGTTCCTGGTCATGATCAAGGCCCACTTGGACGGGGCTTTGAGCAAGCTGGTCTGGTGACAGATCCCCCACCCATTGCAGGGGTTTGGACTAGTTGACCTTTAAGATCCCTTCCAACCCAAAATATAGCTATGGCTGTGAAGTGTGACTATGAATGTTTTGGGGTTTTTATCAAAAAGTACTGTGAAATACATTATGTTGATCTATATGAATATTTACAGTAAGAATTAAGAACTGAAATCAGTTTCTTTTATTTGTTAAAGTAAAGCTGATGCTTCCTTAAAAAAAAATTCACATGACTTGTCAACTAGTCTTTAGACAGAGGTTTCAATTCAGGTGGACAAAACTGTACTTCCAAACAATCCTTATTGTTCATCATAGTTAGTTTTTTCCTTCAAAAAAATCTTGGGATTAAAGCTGACCTTTCTTCCTTTCCATCAACTAATAATGGATTATTTCTTGGATTTGTAAATCTAGCAGAGCTGCTCTTCCAATAGGTACAAATTCAACGAGAGCAAAGATGTTTCTTGGCTCTTCTCCTGCCAGTCAGCTTGTCAGCATCAGTTTCATATGGCTGTGGGATTCATCTGGGCAACCAAACCTCATCTCTCTGTAACTGCACAGGAGGCCTTTGCTGTTGAGTCTTGAGTTGATTGATACTTGTGTGGGATCTGTCAATTCTGGCTCTGGGCGTTCACCTAGTGGTGTCCCTCAGCCCTGTGGGGTCATGATTAAGCACACACACCAGTGCATGCGCTGGTGGTTTGAGTCCCACCAGGGATTGCCATTTTCATGGCAATGAAGCTTGGAAGAATGCAGTGCAACACCAGTATTTGAAAACCTGCACACCTGAAGCCACCATGGTGCCTGTGAGTGGCTTGACTCCCCCATCCCCTTGGCTTAGCCTTTCCAGCCAGGTCGCATTCCGGATCACATTGATGATGTGGGGTGGTAGAAGCACTGATGTCTCTGTGAGGAAAAAGGACAAGAGGGATATATGGCTCCAGGGTAGGTGTGCAGTAGCGTGACAGTGTGCTTTCAGGACAGCCTACGCTAATATTAGCTGGGAAGGCACGTGCCTGAAGCCTGTGCTTCTGTAACCAGACTAGCCTGGCCTCACAGTTTGCCATCTCTGCTGGGAATAGTCCTGCCTTGTCCTACCAGCTGTGTGTCGTACCCCTTTGTCCACACATCTTTTGTGCTGACTGTTACCCCCTGGGAAATAAGCCAGGGAGGCAAATTGAAAAACATGGCTTGAAAAATTGGTTAGATTTCCTTAGTTTTAGTTTTATTGCTGGCTTGAGTTTCTTAGGGAGTTAGATGAATGGTGGAGATGGCACAAAGGCAATACAGGAATGTGCAGGCAAGGCCAATTAGTGTTTAGTTTGATCTAAATGTATAATACCTCACCTTGTGTTCAACCTATGGGCATTAAGTTATATAGGTCTCTTTAAAAAAGAGAGTTAATTAAGTTATATAGGTCTCTTTAAGAATGTGAATTAATGCCATCAAAATGGAATGATTTGTTAATAGTTATGTGGGAGTTTTTGTTTTGTGATTTGTTGGGGTGTTTTTGTTTTGGGTTTGTTTCTTTGTTTTCTTTTTTAAATAAAAGAAAGCCAGCAACTTTGTTTTAGTACTCTTGATTAGCAGATTTGCACGGGGAGGATTGAATACCCAGTCCTGTCTCTCTTATCTGGTAAATTAGCACTAATTAGTTTGTCAAGAAGGCTGAGAGGAAATTCCTAAATGCACCTAGGAGCAAGCCTATTGTTTTGATCCTGTGACCAGCAGGAATTACTTGAAGATAAAACATGATATAATGTTGCAGTGGGAGAAATGAGTAAGAGGAAATAGGAGGGGCTGCATAGTCAGGAAAATGATCAGTTTATAACATGACTTCTTATAGCAGATGTAATACTGTTTTCTCTTCTTTGTTCCTCAGACCTCTCCCGGGAAGAGGTAAGAAAGCAGCTGTTATAATGTGGGCAATAGAAGTTTTTTGGGTGGGTTTTTTATTTTATTTTATTTAATGAACCCTTAAACTGGACAGCTCTAAAATACTTAGTTTGAACTTCAGATATTGGGAAAGTATGACCAGGGCTTCAGCCTCTAATGGCTCTGCTGTAAATCCTATAACAGATAATTAATTTCTCTTCTGAGTGGGTACTAGTGATTCCTGATTGCCCTGATTTCTAACTGGAAACTGTTGTTTTCTTTGTGATAGAAGACCTATAATCCAGCAGTGTGCCAGCTTGGAACTGAGTATATGTGAAGCTAAAGAATAGATTTTGTGGAGGAGTGCTTTGGACATTTGGTTGCATAACACTATAGTCCATTACCACCAGAGAAGTGAAAGGAGTTTGGGATCTCAGAATATTAAGGCATTGATTTTTTCTAAGGGCACTGAAGACATTTGCAAGCATCTTTTATGAATTCTTACATTTTGGCTGATCTACTTTTTCCATCCCCCCACCCCCATACTTTTCTCTGACTTTGTTTTGTATGTGTCCTATATCTCCTCATTTAAGACAGCTCCAATAGAGAAATTGGAAATCCATTTATTTTTCCCCCCTTCTTTTTCTTCAAGAGCTCTATTATTGGTTTGTGAAGTTCTTAGAAGTAACAGACTTTTAAAAGAGAAAAATTAGCAAACAAGGTTAAATGGAACTGATAATATAAATTCTTATTTAAGCTTTAGCTCTTAAATGAAAACCCAAATAACTATTTTACAAATTTCTTTTCTAAATACCTTTTCACAAAAGATACCAAGAAATTGTTGTGGCCAAAAGAAGTTGTGCCTCCTAGCTGTATTGCCTGTCTAGCAAAAACTTCATGAGTTGCCTGCTAAAACTGACCTAAAAAAACGCATTTTGAAGAAGTGGATTAAGTAACATTTCGGAGAATAGATTTTAATAAAGTTGGAAACTGGGATATTTGCAGATGTAAACACCTATCAATTACAAGAAACAGAATATGGTCCTGTAACTCAGGAATGATTCCTTGAGTAATGTCCAAATCATGAAGATGTGCATTACTGGTTTTAAAGGAGTTGGTTGCTTGCTTGCTTTTTGTGTCTTGAGAGTTATCTTTGCTCTTTTGGGAAATAATTGCAGAAGACAGCAAAGTAAGTGTAGATTCAGCATAGTTTGCCACTTACGCTCTGTAATACCTAACCCAGACTTGAGTCACAAGGGTTAAACAAGTTGCTACTTGTTTCTTTTTGTGTGAAGATCCCTCTTGCTCTGCCTGGAGTGAAAAAGGTAGCCGAAGGAGGAGAGACTACTGTGAGTGGGTGTGTTTTGAGGGCGGGGGAGTAGAATTTGGAAGGATCTGTTACATTAAAAGACATGATGTTTGATCCAAAATAGCCAGTCTTTTGGCTTGGAAGTCTGTATTGACCTCTGGGCTTCTTGCTTTTTAATTAAAAACAAAACAAAAGAGCCCAGATCACAGTTACTGGATGCAGAAGGGTAACCTGGCTGAGTATAGGTAGTATATACAGTGTGTCAGCTGTGGAGGAAAAAGAGTCTGGAATCTTTGACACCTGAAATGTGTCTCTGAATTACAGTCTCCTGGATCTTGCATGCTGCAGTTTAGGGACCATGTCAAAATGTCAGCAGCTGCTTCTACATTTGTAGTGTTGACAATATGACCTTCAGGTTAAGAGATCTCTGCTGACGTGAGATGCACCCAGCGTATGTTTGTTTAACTCTGTTTGGAGCTTTTGTAGTTGCATACTTCCAAATGACCACAAAGCAAATGAGAGCACAAAATAACTATCTTTTGCATTTGCAAGAGGCTTTTCTAATACTTAAGCACTGATGCTTCCACTTTTTTATTGTGCCCTAGGGTATAGTACTTCATGGTAAAGCAGGTGTGCAGCTTAAATGAGAAGAAGGTAGGAAGGGAGCAAATGTATTTCTGGCAACACAGTCTTGGTACTTGTTAACATTTGTACCTGCAAGGTTGGGTTTGCAAATGGGGGAGTTTGATGAGAGGTGTTCTAAACTGAAGGGCAGATTAAATCTGTCTCAGCTCAGTGCTGGTAAATGCAGCTGAGCACATTGATACTGCCTTGGGTCTTTTGTCCAGGTTTTGCTTCCTGTATGCATACTATGTTCAAGTCAGTATAAAGTTGTGGTAATGTGAGTGTGCTATGCACTTCTGTTAACTCTCTTTTTTTTTTTTTTTTTTTTTTTGGATACTTATTCTAGGTGGGGATAGCAACTGGCACAAGATTCAGACATAGTGATGTAGGTAATTATTGCATGGTGTGCTCTTCATGGGCTTGTTACTCATCGAGCTAAGTTTAGCCAAGTCACTTTTACTGGAGCCTATCACCTCTTTACATAAAATGATAACTGGTGTGAATCAAATATAATTGTGAATATAAAGGTTATTCAAAGTCGGGGTCTGTCTCAGTAACCAAATTTAGTTGTGGTTTGGAAGGCCTCTAGTCTGCTTCATAACTGCACTGCGATCTGATGTTATTTGTGAGCTTTGTGGTGGGCTTGCCATGTTAGAACAGCTCCACCATCCACCCCCAATTTTGGGCAGCCTGTGTGCAGCATTACTGTCAGAGACATATTTTCAGAAAGATGGGAATCAGGCCAGGCAGGTCGTGGTAACTGTGTCTATCAATGGCTGCACTTTGCAGTTATAGTGTTTGCATTGTGTCTTTGTCCTATGACAGACTTATTTGTCTTGCACCCCAGCCTGTAGCTTCCTGAATAGAAAAATACAGGCTTTGTCAGGACAGCTGCTTAATAAAGGCATATGTTGAAATATTCAGGAAGAGAAAACTCTTTTCTGGAAAACTAGTTGCTGAGAATAAGGACATAGCATGCAGATGGGCTAGAAAGCATGCAGGTTATGATTCCTGGCCTTTTCCTGATTGGTAGCCTGATCTTGCGAGTAAAGCAAGGCTGAGCACCTGGGAACTTTATGCAGATATAATTATATTGGCTGAAACAGTGCAGATAGCCAGGGTCAGTCTCTTTGATGTGTGGGAGTACTAACCCATTTATAAGGACTCCTTGTCTCTACCTGCTTTCTGTCACAACGAACTGATAGCTACAGCATGTAGCACCAGAAATAAAGGGGAAAAAAATTTGGCTTGTAGCAGGTGAGGAACCAAAATCTGGAGACAGCAGTAGCTATGTGCCTGCTTCAAGCCAGCAGTTACGGGCTGGCTTACACAGGAGAACTTTGTTAGTTCTGCAAATTGTTTGTGCCTCCAAGAGATTATGCTTTTTTTGTGAACACTGGCTCTTTCTGCCAGGTTGAAGGACATCATGTGTCTTATATGTGGCTACTGTATCTGTTACACAAATGACAGCACAGCAACAGTAGGCTTCTTTAATGTGTCTGATGTCAAATTTATTTTTAAAAAGCAGTGTAATTCATTAGTGGTGCCAGCCCAGATATTTGCTATGACCACAGTCAACACTTGTGATACAGCTGTTGCTGCCATTGCACAGTGATCTCCCCAGTTTGAGTATAGGGTAAAATTGAAGCAGGTTTTTCTTGCAGTCAGAAGTCTACAGCATAGCCACATAAATACAGGCTTTTGTTGGTACTTGTGTTGTATAGTTGTTGGAATTAAGAATTTATGATCATGAGAATTTATGATGTTGTTTGAGGCTGTAACATTTCTTTTTATAGGTACACTTCTGCTGCAGGTTTTTGTTTCTCCATTGATGTAGTTCTTGCTGACGTTTAGACTTTGTTTAGAAAGGTAGGACAATTCACTTAATTCCTTAAAATCCACTTTTTTTCATGGTCAAGTCAGGAATAAGAGCATACATGTAGTTTAATGGCTTCTTTATGGTCTAGATTTAAAAATACTACCTAGAATGTGCCTTTATCTTATAGCTCTAAGAGGAGTTACGGATCAGGTAGAGGGTAGTAGAAGGAGTAAAGCATATAACTGATGCATGACTGTAAGTATGTTTGTCATAGCCAGATTGATTACTGTAGCTGTGCTAGTCTAGTGTTTTGTCCTTTCTCAGACTTCAGTGCTTTTATATAAAACTAATAAGTAACTTGCTTTGCATTTTCTCTTTTCCTTTGTTGTTCAGTGAAGTGGTACAAATTAAGAATGATTATCAGCTAAATGTCTCTTCTTTTAAGAGGGCCAATATTGTTGGACAGTGTGGGAATTTACACAATGTTGTCGTTCTCTGTTTTTGGGATTTATCTCCCCTTTCCCCCTCATGAAAAACAGGAAAGAAAACATTTTCTGGTGAGGATACTAGTGTCACATTGGCATTTTAGAGTGGTCAGATTAAATGGGTTGTTTTTGGAATCTGGAGTCAGGATTCTGTCTGTTGTTACTGTGGATACAGCAATTTGCTAAAGTAGCCACCTCTTCATTCTTTGCCAGTGTGCCTTTCACAGGTCCACCTGCACACCTTATGTTAAGCTGAACTCATGCCCATTGACTGCTGGAACCTACCTACACTTTTTTTAATAGATGAAAGAGTAACGGGGGCAGAGTGTAGACTGAAAGGAATGAAAATCTCAAAACCCTCCCACCCAAATATTGCTTTCTTTGTTCCCACCTTCACAGAGTTGCATCCTTTGGGCATGGAAAATCATAGACATTTTCCTAAAACATCTGGGTGATAAATACCTGTTAGAGCCCAATGCTGACTCAGTGTGAGCTTAAACGTAGTTTCATGTTCTGGGTTCTATGCTCTTCTGTCTTCTCTTTTTACTTCTTTGGAATATGGGTTTTCTCGTTGATAAACTAGCACTTTTGAACATGTTTAAAAGCAAGCTGGTGGAACCATTCATTTGTAAGTAAACTAAATGGACAGGAATGAATATAGTCCATGAGTTGAGTGGAAGAAAAAAAGGCAGAAACCACCTCTGTAGTGCAGTTAAATGCAGTTAAGCATTTTAGGTTTCTAACTGTGGATCTCTGAGATTTGCAGTTATTTTGTTGAGGAGCTTCATTTTATGGAATACTGCTAAACTGAGGTTTAATGAAAGGAGAGTGGGGAAATCCTGTGGGAACAGTGACTGTTGAACTGCTCAAAATGTAGGGATTTCAGCTTGCTTTCTGTGTTGATTCTTCAGCAAAATGCAAATTGAGTTAAGAATGAATGAATGTGTCCAACCCTTGAGGGTTTCTGTGCTTTGCCAGGATTGGGGGCCAGAGTCAGGAGTGGCCACATGAGTCTGTGCTGAGATCATTAGGCTGAGGACACCAGCTGTGCTATTATTAGGGGTTTTAAAGTCTATGGCAGATGTTCTTAGACTCTGTTCCAGCCCCCACATATGGTGTGGTAGAATACATGGAAAAAGAAATTCTGGCAAATTGTTTTTCCATTCAACAAACATATTTTAATTTTTCCCCCCCTATGTAGCTGTGGACAAGATACTTCTGTTAACTTGAATGTATTAAAAAACAGTTTGAAGTGTTTGAAACAAGAGCAAAAAATGTGTTCATGTGAGAATAAATACAAGTGCTTGCCTTGAAAAGGAAGACTTGAGGGTTTAGCCAGAACTCAAGTTTGGAAGTGTATGTGTTTTGCCATTTAAGTATTTGTTTTCTCTTTCCCTTACCACTGCTGTTTAGACAGGACCCTTTTTGGATTTCGAGTATGTATATAATGGAAAGCTATACCTGCAAAGATTTTGAATGATGGTGATGAGACAAAAGATGTAATATACACAGAGCAAAGAGTTAATAATAATGAGATTGAAGTCTTTGAACAGAAGTACTGCTCATTATGTTAGGGTGATACAGCACATAACATGAAGAAAAGCATGTTTTTCTTTTTGTTGTCGTAAGAGTTTGTCTTGTTTTGAATGTGTAATTTATTTTCTCTCTGGAAATCACTTAACCTGTTTAAGTACCCTCAAAGTATAAATCACAAGCTGCTCTGTGGAGTTCTGATATGCTCTGTGTTGTACAAAATGCAAAAGGGAGGTGTCTGCCAGGAAGATGCAAGTCTGATTTAATAGCAGAAAGTACATACGGAACTGAAGAATGCAAACTATTTATAATAGGTAACAAGTATGTCTCTATATCTCATGTGTTACAGGTTTTTTAGCTGTGGAAGTGTGTGGTTGCTAAGCAGAACACCAAATGTTTAAACAATTGCTTGTACATCATCCTTTCCTTTCTGTCATCAAAGTAGTTGGTGTTTTTTTGAGTCAGACCAGCTGAGATGGTGCATGAGTTGCCCTGTGTTGAGCACAAAGGGAGGAAATGCAACAGTTGAGAAGTTTATTATTTATGAATTTTTATGTGTCCATCTCTCAGCTTCTGAACTCTGAGGCAGCTCTCTCATACAGAGCTTTTTAGTATGATTAAAGAGAAAAGGACCCAAATTAAGCAATCTAACATGCAGTTCTTATTGAGGCTCTTTTGCATGCATTTTCTCTGTGCATGTTTCTTGCTGTTAGAAGAGGATGTTAGAAGAATAGACCATACCATTGAACAGAAAATCTGAGTACTCATTCTCTGCTTTATCTGTTACCAAGGAAACAGTGTGAGTGACCTAAAGGTTTTTGGGGTTTTTTTGTTCTTAAGTCAATGAACTGGGATTTTAATCAAATGTTCTGATACATTTGTAGGTGCATAATACTGATAAGGCATATCTCTCTAGATCTAGTCTGAATGTGGTTTCTCCTTTTGATTTCCCTGTCCCCAAACTGTTAATCTTTCTACCTTCTGTTAAGGGTGCTATTTTAAACCATTGGAGAGGCAGGTAGTTCTTCAGGCTGTTACCACAGTATGGTCTGAAAGAGTTAAGTGCATCTGTGTACTGCTCTGTAGGGAGCAATGAGATGTGTCCCCAGATGTCTGTGGTGGTTGATGTGAGTGGTGCTGTTCTACAGCTTATACCTGGTCATTTGAGAGTACTGCTCTGTGGTCGCACCCCAGGTAAGCAGGACTGTGTTCTGAAATTTGTGTGTTGATAACTCAAGTTGATAGCAGTGAGTGATCACTTGCTATTTGAGTAAGATTGTGACAGTCCACACAGCCACATAGCTCCTATGAAAAGAAGTTTCTCCTGTGTTACTGAGATTACAGTGTGGGACCCAGAGAAAATTTAAGAGGATTAGTCATGGCATGTTGCATTAAGTGTGACTGCTTAATCAGAAGGATTTTTTCCTGAAGATTATTTTCTTGGTAAAAGTGGGAAAATTAGGATCTTGATGAGCTCCAGAGGCTTGAAGCCTGGAGCAAGCAAAGTCTTAATGTGCTAACATGACTGGTTAGAAGGTGTTTTTCTCAGGTGAGAGTTGATCTATCACATCTGCATGATGGGAGGAGGCTGAGCTAAATTGCTTGTGGTATTAAGCTTGCCTTCATAGGTGGCAGGCCTTATTGGACTAGAACTGAGTGTTTATCTAGCTTCTTACAGTATCAACTACTTTGTAACTGAAAAATAATTGCTTGGATTAAAGTGGTTGAGTCGTGCACAGCCTTGCACTGAGAGTATTAAGCTTGGGTCAGCTCTCCCCTCTTCCCCCAGTTCTGAACTTTAGCAGCTTTTCTGTGGACGAGGTGGGAGGAGTGGAGCTTTGTTATAAACACATTGCAGAAATGTGTTCCTTCCTCTTCCAAGGATGTGCTTAGAGGAAGCAGTTATGCTTGTTAAATCTTAACTTCCAGGATGCTCTGCAACTCCAGTGGTGGCCATCAGTGATGTTGGTTCACATACTTTTTTTGGTAGAAGATTCTTACATGCAATGGGTTTGAGCTGAACAGTCAACAGTTATATTTTAATTTATCTGTAACTCTAGATTGCTTTAGACATATAAGTTCTCATGTGGGTGTGTATCTTTGTGGGTTGATGGAGCAAAACTCATCCTCTCACTGAACATATGTTCTAAGTCTCCTCTGTGAGAATATACAGGAGCCTAGTAGTCAGTTTTACTCCTTCTTCAGCCTTTATCAGTGTATTGTAAATATTGTGGGAACTACCAGGTAAGGGATATGTGTGTATTTGTTTTATGAAGGTTCATCTTGCTAATTGACAGTTTGATACATTAATGCATATTCCTTGGGTGTATTGGAAATGGGTTGTGGATTTGTTTACTTAGTAATTTATTTTTTAAATATCCCTCCCTTCTGCAAGCTTGACATTTCCTTTTTCTTGCTATCTTACCAGTATTGAGCAAGTTTCTGCTTCAAGTCAGCAGTAGAAAGATTTATGTTCTAAAATGAGTGAAGTTCTGAAGAAACAGATCTCCCACTCTCTCTCCCTTGTCCTAGTTTAAAATTGGATCTGCTGGCCTAACAAGAAGGGACTTACATTTCTTGCTCATTTTCCAACTGTCAAGCAAAGCATGTAGTCATGCTGAACAAAGCAGCAGCATTCCTGGATTCTTTTAATGATGTATTCAGAACTCCAGTGCCTCCTGATTTAATGAGTACAGTGAATGTATTCACAACTAACAAGAGTGTGCTCATTAAACACCAGTAAGTTAACTGTCCTATTCTCTTGTAGCAATCCAGTTCATAATTAAATGGTGCCATATCTGAATACAACACTGGGCTGTCAAATGGAGAGGTTAGATGTTCTGTGGATATGTGTGATTAGACGGGGTTGTTGGAGTATAAGTAATTTAGCTTAGCTTGTCTCACTGATAAGGATACTTTTCTTGGTGGAGACTGTTTACAGCTCTCCCAACCAACCAAAAAGCTTAAACTTAAGCAATCATAGTGTTAATTTAAATTGTCTTTTAGTGGATAACTTTCAGCTCTATATTCTACTCTGCTGCACTACTACTGTAGTGTAAATTTGAATTGTCACAGCTATAGTAACTGGATTTTCTAGACTGTACTGAGGGCAGAATCGGACCTTTGGTTGACTTTACTGCTACATAAACTTAGTCTTAACAATCCTGATAGTTAACTGGTGACATTTGAAAAATGAAGGGATCAGTTTAGTGTTTGGATTGTCAGATGCAGGCTGAACAAAGGTTAGACTGCTTAGAGGCATACAGGAGTTTGTTGGAATTGTCTGCAGTAATGTTAAGATAAAAGTAGCAACTGAGTTCTCACCTAAGTTATCTACCTCCTAATGTGCTTTTTTTTTCTCTTTGGGAGAATTGTGGATAGAAAATGTAAATTTTGAATTCTTGTCTTTGCTTTTAATCTCATGTCTATTCTGAAATATTTTTGTTTTAATAGTGACAGCCAGTATTTAATAATGGATTTGGAGGCAGAGGGAATTTGGGTCTGAGGGAGGGACAGTATATGCACTCTGTCTGCTTTTCTACTGAGAACCAACCTTCTGACACTGTTTTGGGGCCTTTTAGCATAATCAGGATGACACCAAGCCAGTTCTTGTTTCAAACCAGCTGACAATCTATTCTGTTTGTGCCGTCTGCCTTTCTCTAAACTGATTTCAGAATAAAGCCACACAGTCTTTTAGTACCTGTTTGCCATCTGGAAAATGAGGCTCCCGCGTGGATAGGGGCAGATGTACTGAATGTTTGATGCAGCCCTCTGCAGCTGCTGCCTCTTACCGCAGCCTGGCTGTACCTGGCTCTGATGTCTGTTCCTCAGCCACTCCCTGCAGGTCCTTGGCATGGGCTCCGGTGCAAGTCTGTCAAATGGATGCTGAACTCTCTGATAATTCCTCTTTTCCCCAAGAGCCATTTTCACTCGGATACACTGTGTAAGCATCACTGCTTGTCTCCTACTCTGCCCTTTCATGTGAACACTGAATGGGAAGGCTCCTTTTAAACATGAACTTCTGCTTTGATCACGCTAGTGTATGTTGTAAAACCTAGTCAAGAATTGTTTGATGTAATTCAAAGGAAGAAAATTTGCACACTCCAGAGCAAGGAAAGTAAGGAAGAACCTGTTCTTTCCATCTTTAAATAAGGGTGACCCACTCTTATTTATATAAAAGAGTTGATTCAAACTGGAAACCACTTGTTTACCTGACACATCCTATGGAGACGTGTGTGGAGTGAGCACACTGTGTAGAGAAGGACGACTGAGGTGAGGGGGAGACCTTGAGATGTCTGGTTTGTTTTAATCCTCAGTAAGACTTTCCCTGCTGGTTATCTGAAACAGTTGAATTTGGGTGGTTGGTATTTTTGTGTAACTCACTGATGGAGGTGAGTTGGGTACTGCCATTGGAATACCATATAAAACTGAGGCAGGGAAGGATCTTTTGCTTTCTACTTCTGCCCACAGGGGTTTTTTTTCTGTGTGTATGGTGCAGATTGGTAAAAGGCATGTGTGGTTTTTTTCAGTTGTGTGTTTGGTGGAGGGGACTGAGGATGATGGTTGCTTTGGTTTTTGTTTTTTGGGGTGTAGGACTGCCAGGACAGAGAGGGGGTATTTGGGGAAAATGCTGCTTTTGTTTTTGTCTGATTTCTGAAGTTGAGTTGTTTTTAACTTACTTTGATACCAGACCGCAAATGTGCATTAGATGAGGAAGAAAGTGGAGAGTTCCTGTGTTCCTCAAGCTTATTTTTGTAAGGTCTTAAATCTGTCTAAATTAATTCTGAACTTGGTCCATATTTGGCTTAAATGGTTTTGTAAAAATTCTGAATTTTGTATTTGGTTTACAGCTTTCTTATAGTAGCCATATAAATTATTTTATACTTTTAATATTAAGATAGTCTACAACTCTGTCTACTTGCTCAGGGAATAATCTGCTCTTTACTGACTATATCTGGGTAGCTGAAAAACTGAGACATATTCCAAATGTTCTAGTTCTGAATAATAATTTATCCTGCCTACATACAGTGTTTTCAGAGAAGCTGCGGGGGGAGGATTTCGGGCTGAGCACATTCTTGCTTGTGTGGGTATGAAAGGGCAGTGTAGGGGATATCCTTCACCAGGAAAATGATCCACAGTTTTCTCTACTTCATTATTCATTTTGATTTGGATCTTAAAGCTCCCTGGGCCCGATACCAGTTACTACAAAGGACAAACTTTTATTACCTTGCATTAGTAAAACAACACTAGTTATTAGCACAGGCAGGTGACTCCTTCCTCCAGTCTCTCTCGATTATTTTTAAAGACAATGATATTTTCATTCCTTACCATGAAGCTAAGATGGTAGTGAAAGCTATATTGCAGACTAATAAAATAATTTGGAAACATTGAATTGAAATACGTTTTAGGTAAAGGAAATAAGGAAATCAATAATTTTTTTTGTGCTTTGCATGTAGACTTATTATAATTGGTGGGGGTGTGTTGTTTTGGTTTTTTTTTTTAGGTTTTTTTTTCCCATAGCAAATGGACTATTAAAGAATAAATATGCCAGACAGCAGATTTAGCAGATTTAAATTACTTGGGATAACTTTGCTTTACCATCACAAAGCAGACAGTCTTGAGGATGTGCAGTGTCAGTAGATGGATGGCGTAGGTCATGCAGTGCTGGGTTGGTGCTGCTGTATTGACACAATGTTTTGTGGGTAAGCAGGAAACAACTGATTAATGTCTTGAGGATTTGAAGGTAGTATTGTGTCAGCAAAGTGACTTCATAAAAATCTGTATGTAAATAGCCTGTATCTGTCTATATACAAGATTTAGTTGCCAGTCAACTAGAGTTAAATCCTAATTTATCTCCCTTGATATTTAACAGTCTGGCAGAGGATAAATAATTTTACTGCCAGTTCATTCTTGATTATAGTGTCAGCACATGTTCCTGCTATTGAAGATACAGGGGCAAGACAGATGGGAGACGGTAATTACATGGACTCATTGGGAAGCCTAAAAGAAAAGTGTTGGTCGGAAAATTCTTAGTTCTCATAAAAACTGCTCTGCAACTTAACTCAAAAATTAATGAAAACAGAAAGCAGATTTTCACAAGATGCTTTATTACCTCCTGTGATTTTTGAGGAAGCATCTCTTGAAATCCCAACTTGTACAGAAAGGATATGAATAGGAAATCTCTCTTAGTTCTGCATTCTGCTGGGAAGAAACACTTTTCTCTGCAATTTCAGCCTTTAAAAGAGTATTTTATTCTCTTCCTTGACCACTGAGAGTGCTATATTTGTATATTGCTGCAAATGTTTGTTCTGGGTTTTCTTTAACTGATTGCTGAAGGTCTACTGCTGTGTTTCTTTCCTTTCTTTTTTTTTTTTTCTTTTTTGCTTGCTTTGGGAAGAAAGGAGACTTCAGTCCTGTGAGGTTTTTTGTGGTTTGTTTTTTGTTTGTTTGTTTTTTACTTTAAATCTTCTTGTGTCAGTATCAGGCTCAAATTTAATTTCTTTTACTGCAGGTGTTTCAGTTTATGCTTATGATGAAGTACAGAAATGCAAACAGAGATGGAATTGTATTTGCAAATGTAAATCACCTCATCAAATCCACCATTCACCATATGGTGAATTGCAGTCTGCTGTAATCAGAGCCTGATGCTTGGAACAGTTCTGTGCTTTACTGTGTTAAAACTTGGAGTCAGGACTGTTGTGAAGCAGGAAAACTGGTGTGAAAAGACACTGGGAATACCTGGAGTTTCACTGATTAAGTAAATGACAGTACATGGATCCTAAAGGCTGGATGTTATCAAGCCATACAGTTATGCTCACTTTGGAACTGAGGAATAATCATAGAATCAGATTACTTTGGGTTAGAAGGGACTTTTAAAAGGATATTTTTTATTTGACTAGAGTTGCCAGCAGCCAAAAGATTGATGCAGTGAGGAGCAGTGTAAGTAACCATTGATGTAAGTGTGAGTCTTTTGATTAATTACAATTGAACTTTTAAAAATCTGTTTAGTTAGATATAATTGGGGAGGTGACTTGTAATAAGCAAAATCAGGTAAGAAATGCTTAGAATTGTGTTATTTGTCCTTATGTCTGAAGGAACGTCTGGCTTGGAATATTTTTTCACAGAGGGAGTTGCATTTTGTATCTACAAAGATTCAAAAGTTTATCCTTGGTGCAGGCTTGCCCTGGAAGACAATGTTTGCACATCCCTTTGTTTTGACACTATGTTTTCAGTTGGATCAGTCCACAAAAAAAAATTGTTGCTCAGAAAAGAGGTGGCTGCAATGGCAAACTTTTCCTTAATGTGAGGGAACAGGAGGCTGGCTGAGAAGAACTGTTGAGGTTTGTCTTGGAGGAGAAGTTGAGAAAGGAAGTTCTTCAGTTTTCTTGAGGAATAATAAAGTATTTTCAAATTCTTAGAAGTCTGGTGAGCTGACAGGTCATACCCTACAAAAAAATGCCATTTTGAGAAGGGCAGAGTTTGTGACTGGCTTTACCTTGAAGGATAGCTTCAGGAAGAAGGAGTTTAACTTGTTGGAGTACATGTGTGATTGCCAGATGAGCTCATAGCTCTGTTCTCTCATGCGTGTTTCAACACATGCAACAGAAAGCCTTAGTCTTTTGAGATGCGTGCAGTTTTAACGTATGGCTTTATTTTGCTCTGTAGGTAAATCTTACTACTTCTGTGAAGACTCTGGAACACTGCAGTGTTCTCCTCATATTGAGAAGGAAAATATTTGCCACCATCTGTTCTGTCCAGAGGACTTTTGTATATGGGTGTCTATAGAACTTTGTTCTCAGATTAAAAATTTTCAATGTGGTTACAAATGTAGATATTGTAATATGCATTTAAAAGATCAAGGTTTTAATGCAGCAGACTGAAAAGAGGAGTAGCCTAACCCTGTTTGATTCCATTTGGTAGTTTGTGTAACTGCTCTGCCAAGAGAGGGTGAGGAAACTTGTGCATGAGCCAAAGTTACAATTGCATTCAAATGACCTTACAGTATCAGGAACTGTTCATGTGGGGAAAACACAAATAGAAGCAGCACTTGCTGGCCAAATGGTGAGATTCTGGTGGGGAAGAGGAGACACAAGAAAGGAAGAATGCAATGCAGATGGCCAGGAGCAAAAGGAGTTGAAAACCAGGTACAGCAGGGGCTGTTATGGAGTCGTGATCCCCCAATACTGTTTGTTGCTCTTAGAGCTAAGCTGTGACTGTAGTGTGTATGTAGTGTGTGTGCAGAAGCATTATTGGCCATATTTTAAATTAACTCAGACAAAAGAAAGAAACATGGCAAGCACTGCTTTAGTATTTTTCATTTTCCCTTACTCAGCAGTTTAGTTGAATGCTGTTTTTCAGCTGTTGCAGTGCATAACGCTGCCCGGTGTCTTTCTCAAATACTGCTGAGCTGCTGTTGTGTTCTCAGATGCAGCTTTAGACTGGTGGAGCAGGGGTGCAGACTTATGCTTTGGTGTTCAAAAGTAGGTTAGTGACAGTGTATTCTGCTTCAGTGGGTCAAGGATCACTGTTTTCTGTGGTTGCCTCCCTCCCTGCCTCCACGCCTAATGTTAGTAAACTGGTGTGTTATTGACCACCATGAGATTTTTTTGAGAATAAACCAGAAGGAAACTGAGCTAATATTTTAAGGTTACAGATAAAACTGCTTAGGGCATCAGGTCTCTTAAGTTTTGATATTATTGTTAAATATGTGCTATGTTGAGAAACAGGCAGATCCGTGCAAGAGGAGTTACTTGCACACTTTTGCAGACTTTCAGCTGCAAAGAAATCGCAGTTATTTCAGACGCTTGTATTGTCCTATATTTGTAGGACAATTAATTTGTCACCAGCTTCTGTTGGTAATCTTGGTGTTAATATATATGCTATGAGTGTTAATGTTTGTGTATTCTGATAGGTAATTTGGTAGCTCTTAGCCCATTTTTTGAAACATGCCATTAATGATGCCTGTCTAATTAGTATCCTGGATTTCATTCTGTTAAACTGAAAATTCTTAAAATAGGAGCTTACACATGGGTGTTTCCTTTGAAACGTGAGGACTTGGACTAAGGTTATTGTCATTTTATTAAGCTTATTTTCTGCATGAGATTTGAGTTTGCTTTTCTAATTTGTATTTAAATTCAAAACCAGACCTTTAAAACAGATAAAAAAGCAAACCGGTTCAAAATTATTGCTCATTATGAATTATGAGCAGTATGAACTGTTTTCTTTGTAGAACTTTTTTTTTTAAGAACAGTTTTTCTTTTTAAATCCAATGTCTCTAGAATATTAGGTTCCTGTTGGAGAGTTACGTTCTTACATTCTGCTGGCTGGAAGGCAGGAAAGCTCTTTCGATTTTTCCTCCCCAGCTTGATTTTCATTGCTATAATCAAACAAGGAGCAACTTTTTATAATGTGCTTGTTCTTTTTTGCTACTGCACAACTTGGCTGTGTCTGAACTCCCTGAAAAGAATGAGTATGCTTGGTGGATTTGTAAAAAAACCCTTGCAACAGCTTCTAATCAAGTTTAACTTCATTTTTTACATATTCTTTGATACAAAAGGCATTTCAACTTCCAAAGTAGTTTATAGGGCATTTCTATCATTGGCAGCTTTTGAGCTTTGGAACAATGCCCATAATAGCTGTTCCTTGCTCTGTGATTGACTGATTTGAAGGAAGCTGACAGTTCTTAATGAAAAGCTTTGCATTTTAAAACTTTTAAAATAAATACTTCGGATGTGAACTACCTATGATACCTAAAATCCGGAATACACTCAAAAAAAATCTCAGTGCTACTCAGTGAAATTGTTTTCAGACTATTGTAGGAAGGCAAAGGGGTGGAAATGAGATGTTTTTGTAGTGCTTTTAGCATCTCTGATAGGACGTTGCAAATGTAATTGTAGTTGGGCAGAGATGGAGCTCATATCAGGCAGAAATAATACCCTTATTGTTGGTTCTTTTTAATCCCCTTTCAATCCCCACTGGTTCAGGTAGGATTATATTACAACAGAATTGCACTTAAATCCTAGTAGAAGCCCATGTCCTTAGGGAAGTAGACTAGAAAAAAATCCGAAGTGTTCTTGACTGAAATACATCTGATGGGTTCTTGTTCATTTCTGTATGGTTCACTTTTTTTCCTATTGTAAATTCACATTTCACCTCCTGGTAAAATACATAAACATACAGTGAATACAATG
Source organism: Hirundo rustica (assembly GCF_015227805.2). Lineage (NCBI taxonomy): Eukaryota > Metazoa > Chordata > Aves > Passeriformes > Hirundinidae > Hirundo > Hirundo rustica. Next base: position 111,034,551 of record NC_053450.1, read on the forward strand.
ACATTTTCTCCCAGCTTACTTAACTTACATTTTCTTTTTCTTTAAGATAAGTCTACTTCCAGTAAGGTGCTTGTATTCATCACAGAGTGGTTCAGGATTTGTCCCCACTGCTTTTGTTTATCTCTAAAATACAGAGGAACAGCTGCCTTGTACAGGTGTTGAGCAATTTTCAGTTTGTAGAGAGAAAGTCTTTTTGCAGAAACATGTTAAATATTTTCAACAGGCTTACTTCTTCTCGAACCCTAAACCCCCTCCCAGGCCCCACTTCGTGTGTCCCAGGTGTTGCTGTTAAATGTATGTACTGCTATGGAAAGGAATGCAATCAAAAGAAATGTTTCTTACTGGTTAACTGTGTACTAGGAAGGAAAATTGATCACAGATGAAATTTATGTCAAAGGTGCCATAAGAAACAGGAGGTCTTGTCCAGCGAGCAGTTTGGTTCTACACATGTGAAGGGAGCTTGGATGAAAGCAAACAGTAGGTCTGTACTAAAACTGCAGTCTGTACTGGCTAGGAAGGAAATAGAATAACTTTAAACAGAACTGAAAGTATTGGGCCTGATCTATAATACATTTACTAGCCTTCCTAACTAGGACTTCTGGTTGGAATTATTCTGAGACAATTCAAATATGAAGTTAAAGACTGAGGAAGATGTGTGGCCTTTTAGAGCAGTACAGTTTGCCTTGAAGTCATCATGAGGCTGTTACAGGAGTTACTGGGAAAACCTGAGAATTAGAAGTGATAGGAGTATTTCACCTTTTGGGTTCCCTGTTGTTAGATTTTTAAGTACTGAAACTATTTTCTCGTCAATTATCATAATTTTTTGGCCTTTGATCCCACCTCCTTCAGAAATCCTTTTTCTCTAAAAGAGATGAAATGTGCTTCCTGATGTCATGAGACTTGTCACATACAAGGTTTTATCAGAGAACTGGGCCTGAAGGTCAAAAAGGTAGCTGACAAAGAAACTTTCAATTGCTGCCTAGTTAGGCTCTAAAAATCATGTGAACTTTAAGCCACTCGAGCTTAATTTAGTGGAAGACTAGCCTGAGAGGCTTAATATAGACAGCTCAGATATCATGTGGAAACTCTAATATAGACGTGTATTGATATAAGAGACCTTGAACTTATTTTTATTTGTTCCTCATCAGATCATTTGTTTGCTTCCCTCCCTTAACCACCCCACTCTTTATTCTCAGGAAATGCAGTAAAATGGCAGCTGGTACTGCACAGCTACACCTGACTGTACCAGGGAGAGTAAGGGAAAATTGGCCTTTGGATACTGGCACTTGTTTTGATTTGCTCAGCTTTCAGTGGAGTCTTCAGTAAACTTTTTTGGTGCTCTTCCTGGTAACTTTGACTGTGAATAAGTGAAATTAGTAGTGACTCTGGTCAGGATATCCTTCTGCTTGCTGAGAAGCATTAGTGACTTCTGAAAGATGCAAGGTCGTTGGGATTTCTACTTTTTTTTTTACTTTCTTTTTTTCTCTTTATGTCTTAGAACCAGTTTATTTGTATGTCTCTCAATATTGTAGCTTCAAATTATAGCTATTACATCAAGAGCATAATGATTTTTAATTCTGTTCAGAAAACTTCTTTTTTTCTTGTCTGGTCATTAGCAAAACAGCAGTAGGAAGGTCACAGTGTAACTGACGTGACTTGCCCTCTGATGGAAATGTCATGGGAAAAACAAATGGATGGGTAGATTCCCAATCTTCTGTGTTTACAGTAGCCATGGAAAGTTGTGCTTTGTTAAAATCTCCGTCAGGCTTAGGAAAAAAGCCACCCATACTCTTAAATCTTTACTTAAAAATACACCTCAGCTCTTAAAAGCAATTTATTTGGGATAAAATCATACTGTTGGTTTGGAAACAGCTGGGGGATTTAACTGTACAAGAAAAAATGTATGTGGAGCAGGTGGTGTTGATATACTCTGAGTCTTCCTAAATTTACCGTCCTTAATGCAATCACCATCTATGACATGTAATTGTACTTAGGATCTGTAATTTCATAACAGGTGAATTTAGTTTGGGAAATAATGTTATGAAAGCAAGAGTGTTGTCCACCTCAACATCCTGTCAAAACCAGAGTAAGTAGGACACCTTCACGTTCAAAAATATTTTAAACTGATGGTGAACGTTCCACTACTTAAATTCTGTGTGAACAAAGAAAACGTCTATGAACCATATAGAATGAGGGGAGGAATTAGAGTCAGGTTGCGGAGTTTTTGCTGTCATGACACAAGAGCCATGTTGTTCATCCTTTTTAAACAGGTCACAGTACTCTTCTGTGGTAGCACTGAGTGGTAGAAGTTGCAGAAGTTTGTGATCTCCACAGGGAGGACAGTTTTGTGTATGAAGTTTCTAAGTCTTGCTTTTTCTGTGTCTTTCTGAGAGACAGCAAGTTGCTTTTGAATTAAAAAAATCAAAAATACAGAGTTTGTAAGATGAACAAGTGACTGAGTGTTTTTGGTGTTGAAGCACTCTTCTCATTTCATAAAGTGCCATTAAAATTATTCTCCCTTCTCAAGGCTTGGTGGAAACATGCTTTGCATACCTTTTGGAGACTAACTGGCCTTTGATTCTGTAGAGCTCGGGGCTTTGGGTAATAAAGGATTTCATGTACATTTTTCTGTAGTGATCACAGCATGCAGTGAAGCAGCAAAGTCCACAGTGCAGGCATCCATACGGATGTGACATGGGCAAGTCTTTTAATCCCCTGTCTGTTTTATAACTGTTTTATAGCAGGAAAAATAACTTTGAATGTGGAGAGCCTTCCACTTGCTTACAGAATGTTACATATGTTATTACATGTTCATTCTGAAGACTTCCACAGAAACAATTGTGGAAGACTGGTGAATTGCAAAGCAATATATATTTAAGTGCATGAAGTTCAAATTATCAATATGATTCTAACATATTTAGATTTTACGGTAAGTATTGCTTATTATGCAAAACCCTCAGCTTTCTGAGATTGCCTGTGAAATATCTGTCACCTGGGGAACAAAATATGTGTTCTGTCTATAGTGGTCATGGATAGGCATGCAGTAAAGGCTTCCCTATCTCAGCAACCATTCTTTAGTCTGTCTTTTCAGACTCTTGTCATCAGACTGAGCTGCGGAGCTGTTACTAAGTTTGCAGAAATGTTTTCCGCTGATAGTGTGCATGTCTTCTAGCTGAGAAGTTATTTTTAGCAGTCTGGTGAGACTCTTAGAGTCACTGAGGGGCAGAGCTCTGGTGAAGATCTGGAAAAGGGAGCTGCCTGCCAATGGAGTGGAATGGAAGAGGGGAAAATGGTACCATTAATTTCCAACCATCTTTTTCTATTTTTGAATCCATTGTTCTTACCTGGTTACTTGCAAAGAAAAGGCACATTTCCTAGGTTGGTAAATTTGTGTTTGGCTGGGAATAATTTCTGTGTTACTGAGGCAAAATTGGTAGAATTGCCTGAGTGGAAACTTCCATTTTCACTATGATGATGTTCAAGGGCTGCTCAGATCTCAATGCACACCTTTTAACTAGAGTGAATCTGCAAGGTGCTGCTTTTCACTCTGCCATGGTGGAAAGGCTCTGACCTGAGACAGTTTGTATGAAGTCAGAGTTATATTAATCTGTTTAGTGCATTTGCTAATATACCAGGCCTTTTCCTGACTCTGTAGTATCCAAGAAAAGTTAATGCACAGTTAAACAGTGCCACTGAAAAAGCAAGTAGTTTTAAATTGTGGAACCTTTAATTTGACCATAATACTTAGCTGCAAGCAGCTTTTTAATGTTTAAAATTTGGTAAAACCCCCATGAGGCTTAAACCCATTTTATTCATAGAACTATTATGTAAAAAATTGATGAGGTAGAAAAATAACAGAAAGCACAAGAGGGTCCATTAGTTTACATGCTTATGTGCTGAAAGCCGCTGTTTTTTCCAGATGGCAGAATAGATAGTGGGACTCACCTAAGTAAATTGCCATGCTTTTCCTCTCTTCCAATTTTTTCTTACTTTTAATGTGTGTTTTTAGTGGTATAATCAAATGTCAACCCCAGTCTTTCAGTCTCCACGTGCATGGCTGAGTGAATGCATTTTTCTTTCATATTTATCTTTGCAAAGAAAATCTGTGGGTGGAGAATTTAAGATTGGATTTAGAGTGGTTTGGGACTTCTCTAAATGACATACCTGGGAATGCTGCCACATAGCAGACATGTTTCAGCGATGTGTATTTTACTCCTGTAGGACACCAAAGATGAAGTAAGGTAGGCTGTGACAGGTTGCTACTGACAGTGTTCATAAAGTGACACTCCATGCAAGAGAAGGTTTGCAGGCATGCTGAAGAGCATTGTTCTTTCTTGTTAACTGTTTTGGGGTAGGTTTTATATGTTCCACCATGCTATTTCTTTATAGGGGAATAGTGTCATTTATCTGATATGAAAAAACTTCTCCCTTTCTTACCTGAAATTAACTTTGAAGATATTTGTCTCTGTTTCCTCGGACCAGACAGAATGACTTCATGCTGAATGTCATCCCTCTCTGTTTTGACCAGTAAGCATTGGTCCTGCTCACAGTATTGTGCAATGGCCGACTTTTGTGCTATATGTGCAGTTATGTGGATTTTTTGGGGCTTCATCCAGTGGTGCACTATATTGTCTGTATAGGATATTTGTAGGAAAGTTTTGCATATGGCACTTCAGTTTTGTTGAGCTGGTTATTTTCTTCCTGCTGTTAGGTAGAACACGCGATGTGCTCTGGATAATTTGCAAACTTGCTTAGCTGAAGTTGTTTTATTTTTACAGCTGTTTTTAATTTGTCTGAAGTGCACAGGCCATAATGGTTAAAACCTGGTGTCATCCCTTGTCTTGCAACAAAGGGAATAGGTGATGAATCGAACTGTACTGTGGTAGCGAAACATGAAATATTTGGTTTTAAACACTTTATGGCATATGTGTCTCTGCTGAGGCTGATGATTGTGCAGAATAACACAAAATGAAGTGGTCAGTGTCCTCTCTAGTTTCCTTGAACTTTGGTTGTGAATGTCCTGGAGGCACTGTGCAGCTGTATTACCTGTTTGGATGTTTGGACCAATGATAGAGTATGCTCAAATTCCCTTCCTGCTTTCATCTATATGAATATACACTGCTGCTGTGCACTAATCCATATTCTACATTATTTTGATGTGATTTGTAAATAGATGTACAAATTCAAAGAACTGAGCAGAATAGATTAATATATCTTCAGTGACGTAGTTGTGATGCATGACCACAAAATCAAGCTTCTTATTGAATGAGAATAAACTTGTTCAAGGGGAAAGAGGAAAAATCTGTCAAAATTCAAAAACCTGCACCTAAACACCCTCCAGTAAGTCACTAATGCACTGCAGCAGCAAGAAAATAGTAGTCTTTGTTCTAGCTTTGTGTTTGAGGTTTGTGTGGTTTCTTAATTGCACTATAAATTGATATCTCTATGTAGGGCCCTTTGAAAATCAACAGCTTTGTTCTTCAGTGCATTCAGGTCTGAACACAATGTAAAGATTGAGGAAGAATGGAAATCTATGAAATGGCACTATTATACAAAAGTTTTTTGAGAACTTGAAAGAAAACAAAAACAGCCCACCGAAGAACCCAGAGCATACTGCCAGTTCTTCAGAGATCTGTTGTCTATATCTGGACTAGTTTTACATTGTTCTTTCCTACCTCACTGTAGATTTAGCATGAATTATCAGAAATCAGTGGGACTTGTAAAACGCCCTTCTATTCCGTATCGACATGACTGTATGAGAATTAACTTAGCAGTAGGATTCTGTGGGAGACCATCTAGGTGTATGCTGTGGTGTTTGCTTGGAGTTTCACGGTCTGTTCTGGCAGAACTGGTCTCTTCCCTGCCCCGTCTGGCATACTGTGCAAGTGATCTTAGCCTAGAAAGTTGTGAATCCAAGTCAAGCTGCTGACCTTTTCCTCCTGCTTATTAATAAACCTTCGTGTTTCTCCTGCAGCCAGTGTATAGAGTGAGACTGGGGACGAGCACTTCAGCAGCGTCTCACCCTGCTGAGAAGGTGGCAGCGTGCCTTTCTCGGGTTGCACAGAGACACTTTGGGCTGCGGGCTGGGGCTGTGCAGGCAGCTGCTGTGGAGTCTGCACTGAGCAGCGGCTTTGAAGAAAGGGCACAAGTGGTGGAACTGCAAACCTACCCTGGCAATCTGTTAGAAGAGGTCAAGGAAGGTTCTGGTGCAGCTTGTTGCTGCCAACACATTTACCCAGACTTGGTGCTCCTTGAAAGCTGGCTGCTTTCCTAAAATGCAGGAAGGACAGTGGCTTATTTTGGCCTTGACCTGTCAGTTGCTGGTGTTGGTGATGTTGGAAGTTTACAAGGGAATTACTGCTAGGTTGAGTCACCGGAAACTTACCTGTGCTTCCTGTTCTGGCCATGAATATTCCTGCTTAATGATGAATATCAATAGGGTGTTTTTATTCAATACTGTAAGTGAGATATATACATTCTATTTGTTCTTCCTTTTTTGTTTCCATGATGAGGGACAGGTGTGTGAAAACTGAGTCATGGGACCTTACAGAGACATTAAAGTTCAAAAAAGAGAAGTGTAATATTGTAAAGAGAAGGTTTTAAAGTGATGGCAGAATGTTTCACTGAGAAGAGCAGAAAATAGTTCTTGGTGGAAATTGAGGGTCTTGCTGAACCTTGTGTTTGGTACGGGCGAATAAACTGTATTTCTGAAAACTGCATCTGGATCCGGAATAGCAAGGGACTTAAGGGTGGTCTAGTATAGCCACATCTCTACTATGCACTAGGAATAGCTACAATATTTAATTCCATGTATCCTGGTAGACGAAATACTGCAGTTTTCTCTTTAGAATACAGTCTTGTGTTTTTCTTGAACTGCTGCATGAACTGTCTGGACTGCTATGTTCTTCTGACCAAAGGGATGACCAAGAATTTGTTAAAGAAAGCTGAAACCTATTTTCATGGGGCAAGTGATAGCTCAGAGACCTTTGCCATTATTGGGCATACTTTTTAATGTTATTTCAGCATTTTTTACTGAAAATTGTGTTCGAGCTCAAACCCTCAGGCAGATTCACTCTAGTATTTCATCTTGCTTATGCTTAAAGCATGACTAAATTTAAATCAAAAGTTTTTCTATATGAACTGTAAAACAAGTTAAGTAGATTGGCTTCATTTCAGTGAAGTCAGTGCCTACATAGAATATAAAAGTATTTTTCTAAAATTTCTCTTTTAATTATGTGATATGCAGTCCTTTCTACACAAGTTAATTTTTTCCTTCTGGTGCATTAAGTTGCAAGGAATTGCTCTCCAGACCTTCTTCAGTGGCAAGGAGAGCTTCATATTCTCTCTTGACAGTAAAAGAGAAATGATAGAGCTTTGAGGTCTGCTGTAAGAACATATTGGACAGAGAACTGAAAATTAATGAAGGCTTAAATAATGAAATGGAGGGTGCGCTGTCTCCAAGCACTTTTTAAAGTTACTGGCTTTAGTTGTCAAATCTTAGCTTCTTAACTTTTTTAGCTCAAATAAAAGTTTATATATCAAATGAGCATCCTACACAGGGAATTTAAGAGTAGGTAATATTAAGGCTTGTACTTGTAGGCCTTGCTTTCCATTTTTACCTGTTGCTCTTGAAATCTGAATCTTCCACAACTCCCTTGACAGAAGCTCACTTCTTTGTGCACAAGCCAAAAATGTGAGTCTTTCAAGTAGACAGACTATTACTTTGGCTTTAGTGATACTTTCCCATGATCTCAAAATGTATCATCTTCTTCAAATGTAATTGTGGGTGCTTAAAATCCAGAACATGTTCCAGTCTTATTACAGTTATTTTGAGAAAAGTGAGTATTGGGAATGATAATTTTCCTTGTGCTGGAATATGTATGAGTCAAGGGAAATGAATTCTGATTGTGGTTCTGAGGCTTATAGGACCATTGCTCTGCCAAGTTAAGTCATGAAAAACCATTTTGAAGGAGGACATTTCTAAGCATCAGAATATACTTGTTTTGAGAGAGGCTTTCTTTTAAACTGAGGATGGGCAACATTAGTGATTTTTAAAATATTTTTCAACTGAATAAAGAAGTGCTTCAAATGCTGAGTTTTCCAACCTTGTAAAGCTACATGTTGTTCTCTGCACTTTTACGTGTAGCATGTCTCTGTAGTATTTTACTGAATTGGTTCCATTTCTTTTATTGCCCAAGAAAGGGCTGCTTTTGATACTGTAGTGAAAAGTTCCACTTTGAGAGAAATTTCAGTCTTGCACACAAAGAGCAAAATCTTTAACATATAGGAAAAAATGTTTGTCTAAGACCTGTTTTCCTCATGGGAAGCTGGCTGGGTTGTTTGCCTGAGGCTGTTGGTAGGCTCTGAATGCTTTCTGACTGGGTGCTAAGATAGAAATAAGTCCTAAGGCATGCTGTTAAGTGGGGAACTGAATTGGCTGATGATAGAGCAGGTCAGCTTGTCTGGTCCACTTACAGTAGTTTTTGGTCTCAGTAGAGATTTCTGCTCGAGCAGGAGCTGTCTGAGAGGCAGTTTGGTCAAGGGTTTTCTTATTGCCTGTGCCATGAATCTGCTAAGTGAGGTTCAGTGCCCAGGACTACCTGTTTTGTGTTTTGGAGACCATGTACATTTGCATAGGAATTTTTCGAAGGACAGCTTCAGAAAGTGCTTTGTCACAACTGCTTTCCAATGGTTTCCAAACCACTTTCCAAATTCAGTTTCCAGATGGTCTGGAACCAATTGATCCATCTGCACTGAGTGAATCCAAACTTCTGTTTTTGTGGTTCTTTGGGGAAAGCCACAACGTGGGATTTCAACTCCAGTCTGTATCTAAGTAAGATAGTCTGCAAATGAAGCAAAAACTGAGCTTGTATTGTGTTTAATTTGTATTTATACCCCCTAGCTTAAGCTCTTGTGTAGTTCTCCCCTGTAAGGAGACCTTTTTTTCCACTTTCATTTTGCTTGGGGTTGGTGGTTTGTTTTGTTTTGTTTTTTGTGTGTAAAGACTGTGTCACAGCTTTGCTCTTGCCATCTTCGTGTTAATGCCCCTTGAATTCCAGCTGTTCTAAAATCTTTGCTTGTGTGACTTTGACTTTAATGGCACTAAGCCACGGATAATTGGCTCAGTTTCCTAAAATTCCACAGCCTGTTGTTAAGATAAACATTTCTGGGTTCCCAAGAACACAGACACATGTATATGGTAATATACTGATTATACGGAGCAACCTTTAAACAACAAATTCTTATTTTCCTATTTTATTCTCGATGTTGAGACATAAGCATCAGAAGCAGAAAAACGCCTTGACAGAGTAATTGTGCCAGTTTTTAAACTACATTTGTAGCCTTTTGAGAAGGGCCGTGAAATGGCTTTGTTTTGCTGCAGCCATTAGCCCCTAGGGGAGCTGGAGGGAAGCAGTCCTGCCTTGGAATGGTGTGTGTTGAGATGCACCCGCATTAGTCAGGGGCACACGTCTCAGTTGCTGGGAAGGCCGTGTGACCGAGGCTTTGGTGTAAGGCCCTGGATTGTCGGTTCTTTAGGAATTTGTCATCTTGTTATGTCACTCCTCAACACTGGTACCTAAAGTGCCTTTTAGAGTTCAGATACCAACAAGTGTTGGAGGTCTGGCTTTCTCTGGGCCGGAAAGGGCTGTGATCTGCATTCCCCCCAGCCCAGAGCTTTAGAGAGGGGCTATAATTGTGGAGCTCGTGACAGAGCTGCTTTCAGTTCGCTTGTGTCCTCTCAAACATGGCAGTGTATGGATGAAAGCATTGCTCCCATACAAACCTAATCCGAGACGGCAAAAGAAAATGGATATGAGGCCCAGGGATATTGACAGCCAGTTAGGAAATTGTGGGATGGCCTTAGAGAAACTCTGCACGTTCAGGATTGTGAGGCAACCTTGAAGAATGATGGAGGCTCTCACTGGATTGTGCCAGCTGCTTGGGCATGTGAGGGGGCTCGCTGCCAGGGAGTGAGGGCCAGTGATGCTAGTGAGCCAAAGCAGATCGGTATAGCATCTTATTCAGGGCAGGAATTGGCGCTCTGACTGTCCTAGGAGGTAAGCTTCCCAATAGTTGTCTCTGAAATTGCTTCTAGCAGCAACAAGATATTTAAATTTCTTAATTTCTGGAGAAAAAAAAAGTAAAAATAGGATGTTCTGACTCAGCAGATGTGGGTTTGATTTGTTTGTTGGTCTTATTTTTTAATTATCTTTTTATATAATTATTCTACTTAGTCCAAAGCAGTAAACTCAGTCCAAAAATAAGTGCATCAGGACGCAGGAGTTATGGCATGTGGATTTTGAGTTTTTTGAGTTTTGTACTTGTTTTGTTGGGGGGTATTTTTAGGGCAGTTTGCAAAGAATTTTGTTCCTCATATCCCTGCCTGCTCTCACTGGCTGTGTGCAATAAGAAACAGTAAAGAAAAGCAGCAGTCTTGTGTTATGATATTTTGTGCAAGCATTTTCAGAAGGTCAGCTATTAAAATTTGAAATAATGACACTTTTTTCCCAATCCTGTAAATAAGTATTTTTTAAAATTTAAACTCCATGCAGACTCTTAGAAGTCATTGCAGAGGGTGAGAAATGAGAAATTCCTTCTGTAACAGGAGAACAACAATAGTAATGCAAAACAAGATTAAAACTCCCCCCTCTCCCCCAGGTTTTAAACCATGATAAATATTTGGTTTGAGCCAGTCTGTGCTTTGTTTAGAGTTACTTGACTAAAACTCTTGGCCTTAGCTTGCTGGCAATTAGGTCTATTGTATTTTTGATTAAACAGTAGTGTGGTGGTGGGAAACCAGCATACTAGCATGGTCTTTTGGCTGTCTTCCCCTGCTCTTTAGTGCTGCCCTGAGGAGCAAAGTATGGTTATGCTGGCTCATCAGGGGTTTATCTTGGAATGGGAACAGATTTTAATTTGAATATCTTTAGCTACTGCCTGCTGTCTTAGGCCCAGCCATTTTTCAGTTAGTTCTTGGGGGGTTTTGTTTTGTTTCTCCTGTACAAGTAGCTAGTTCATGTGTGTGTAGTGCATTTGTGACTGTCTGCCGTGCTGCTGAGCAAGTGCTCTCACTGCTCCTTCTTGTGGATAGGAAGGGAGCTCAGCACTTAAGAGCAGAGACAGTGGTGTTACCTCAGCTGCAGTTCAGAGGGTTTGTGGTAATCAACAGCTCTCCCCAACTTGCAGAAAAGCTGTACCCAAAACTCTCATTTGAAAGCCTTTGAGGTTTGTGGAGAAGCAAAGAAGTGGGGAGTTCCATTCTCTTGTGGTGTATAAATAGAGAACTTTTCATATTCCAGTTATCAATGCTCCCACCCATATTATTTGAGTACCTGGTTTGTTGTTGGTGTAGATAATTTTCAATTATCTGAACTCTGACAAATCTTTGATACCTGCCTTTCTTTAGTGGTACAAGGAGATGTGCTGGTAGACATGGTGTTTATGTACCAAAACTGATGCTCTTGTATTCTAGCTTCTGTATTCATTGTGTTTGAGGCTGGAGTCCATACATACTAAATATAATAGCAGCCTAATCCAAAATTATTTGGTGGGTTTTTTTGTTTGTTTTGCCTTTTTTTTTTTTAAGTCATGAGATCTTATTCTTCAGAAAGTAGTGGTCCATGCCTTTTGGACTTGTCTTGTGGTGATCTGCCTCAGTGAGCACCTTGCACATGTGTAGGTATGAAAAGAATTTACATGTTTGCAGTGTTTATACCTTGCATTGCCATACCTCTGAGCTTTGATTTCTTTCTTCATTAATTCCTTGTTTGCCTGCACATGCAGTTCTCATACACTCTGCACGGGTCGTGGTGGTTGAACTTTCCAAAGCAGGTACACAACTGAAGATCTCCCAGCCAGCAGCAGGAGGTGAAAGGGAATGCACCATTTACGTTTTTTGCAGTTTTATTTCTTCCCTGAGAGACGGGGATGGTGGGGAGGGCATGGGGTTTTGGCCTATATTTAATAAAAGGAGAGGGAGCTGTAAAAAGCTGTGTAATGTGAGCCTTACACAAGGAAGAACTATTTATAGATCCCTGCAATATTTGCCTGAAGGAACTTGAGAGCAGAGCAGGACAGTGTTGCATAAAGCTGGGTGAGAGCACACTTGTGCCCTCACAGCTGCGAAGGTCAAACCCAGGGCTTGTCTTACAGTAGGCTTCCACTCTCCCTTGCCTCGAGGGGAGAAGGACTGATGGGCTCCTTCTGAAGGCCAAACCTTAGTGGTGAGAAATTTTGGTTTGCGGAGAGCAGTGGTGTGGTTTTTTCTTAAGAGGCTTATTATTTGTGATGTTTTGATTTCATAGGTTTTTTTTGAGAAAACATGACTCTCTTGATTGGTGACTTAATGGTCAAATAAAGCTAAACAAGGTCACAGCAGCAGCTTTGGGGACCTTGAGAGTGACATTTCAAGCTGTACATGGTTATATTATGGTTTAAGCAGCTTTTTGGTTGTTGCTGCTGCTGTTCTGGCTTTTGTTCTCTAGTAGTGACTTTTTTATTCTAAATGACATTACCATGCCACTGGCAGTTAACCATGTATTTTGATTTGGATGCCTTCATCCGCTTAATACTTGTTTGTTATGAGGCTTTATAAAAGTGATTTTAGAAACCCTTCAGATCTTTAGCTTGAAAACATTTTTTATAGTTTCACAGGCAGAAGAGCATACACCTTGAGAAGCACAGCGTGTGGCATTAACACTGGGTGTTGATACTTTTCTGAAAGGTTGAATTTGGCTAGGTCAAAACATTCCTAACCCCACTGTGAAGGAGAAAAAAAATCCAAAGCCAGTAAAAAGCATGGGATATGATCTGAATATACTATAAAGCTAGGAAAGTTAGACAAGAAGTTTGATTAAAATGGCCTTGAATGGCTTTAAAATTTTGGATAAGGGTGTAGTCTGGATATGTCAAAGATTTTGTCCCTTTAGTTTTTACTAAAAAAAATTTTTTTTTGAACTCTTGTAACATGAGAAATACAGAATTATGTAACATGTTTGAAGGTAAATAAACTGCTTCTCACATTTTATCACTGATCTGTGATGCTTAAACTCTTTATGTCCCTTGAATTAGAGGTTTTAACTAAGCAGTCAGCATTCTACATGTTTAAAAGGCAGCTTCTGAGCAGAAGCTAAACCCCATGGTTTATAAGAGGGTATATACTAAAGCACATAATTAAAACAACTCAGTAAATTTTTTAAGATCGTATTCAGCCTTTATCTGAAAGTTAAACTGTTAATATTTATGTATGTGTGTGTGTAAAAGCCAGACTTTCTGCAAATGGTTGTTTCTTCAAGGTCTGACAAAGTGTATTTAAATAGAAGAAAACATTTTGACTTGCTTTTGAACCCACCCACTCAGTGAAGAAATTGTTTTTAAATTAAAAAGAAAAAAAGGCAAAGTTTTATAAAAGTCAAAATGTACGTTATGAAAGAAATAAGAAGTTGAATACTTAAAGTAATTCTAAGTTGCTTCAGTTGATTATTTTCCCAAACAACAAGGGTAGGTGAGCATATTAATCTTTTTACAGATGAGGCAGACATATAAAGGCGTACATAGCTTTGATTTGCTTCAGTGTCTACATGGAGCACTTTTCATCTGAAGAATTTTTTGGGGGAAGGGGGTAGATAAGAACCTTGAGGATTCTTTTTAAACTATAATAAAACTTACCAGACTTAGTTTAAAGCAGAGGTATTTAGTAGATTTATAACGTGATGCAGAAAACAAGGAAGGCTATTACTGGTGGGACTCTTTCAAGTACATAAAAGGGTGGAATTTGCACATTCTAAAACCTTCAGATGTGTTTAAGCAGCAGTTACTGCTTAGCACATGAAAATTAGTGAATTAGTAAATGAGAATATGGAATCAGGGCTCTGAAGCTCCAGGCAGATGTGAAGAGTAGAAACTCAACCCCTTGATAGCTTGTGGTTCTGTCTAAATTAGCAAATACTTTGGTCAGTAGGGGTGGGTGACTAGATCAAAACACTGAAGCTTTATAAATCTTCATTACTTATTCGAGGGGGTTACTTTAGATTAGATTTAGTTTATCATCTTGGGCTGAATGTCCCCACTTACCTATGCAGTTTGATGGTTCTTGAAGGAGAAAATTTAATAGGTACATTCCAGATGACTTGTCAGTGATGTAGCCCATGGGGCTACCTGAAGTTTCATGCCCCTGTGAGACAGCAAGTAGCATTTGAAGTGCATCTTGCAACAGAATTTTCAGATTCTTACAAAAAGAGAATTGATTGTTCATATGCACCAAAGCTGTTATGCAAAACCAGCCAGCTCAAGTAAATGGTTTTGCTTCTGCACTAAGCCAAACAGTGTAGTTGAATTACATATGAGAGTATGCATAGCAGAAGGATGACCTGGAAGATTTTAGTCAGATGTTCTGGAAAGATATTTTTTCCCTCTGTTGAGGAAGTATTTCTTTAAATTGGCAGACGTTCACAATGTCCCAGTTGCCATTTTAGACTATTGAATAAAAGTAATGTTTGAATCACAAAATCTGAGCTGGATAATTAAAAATGGTTCAAAGCTTAATAATCACCAAAGGGTGCAGCACGTGGCTCTTGGGTAGCACGTTAGGAGTTCCAGATGTTTTGTGAGTACAGTAAATTGCTGTTGCTACAATCCAAGATGGTGATTAAGAATAATGTTTCAAAGTTATGGATAACTTAATCAGCATTGTTGGGCTTCAGGTAAGCACATGGCTGAATAACTGTATCTTCTACTTTTGATGGAGGAAGAAGGATTGCTTAGTCATTTGTGTATTTAGATTGAAAGTTAAGTTGCATTTAGTGCTGAATGTAGAAAAACTTCATCTCAAATGGCAGTGAAAAACCAAGTGGTTTATTTTATTTGCTTGTATATGAAATTTGTAAAGTGTGAAACTCAACCCTTTCCCCACAAAACGAACTGCAAAGAAAAAATTAACTAATTTCTTTGTATGTCCAGAACCCAGAAATGGCTGACTGTTGTGGAGATTTTTTCCCTCTGCCTCAAAACCATCAAATTTTGGCTGTTGTCTAATGCAAATGTGTCTGTTATCTTTAAACTGCCTTTCCTAGATAACTGGCAAAGCTGGATTTTTTTTATTATTATTAATTTTCTAAGTGGAACGCAGTGCTGACTAATCACAGCTCAATTCTTGACTTGCCTATTGTAATCTGGGCTGCTCCAGGTACACTGCAGTCAGTACCCGATGTACTTCTTCATCAAGTCTTGGTTACATTGCAGTCATGGTCCAATCTATTGTGTGGATGTACTGTTAGGTTGCAGAGGTGTTTGCTGTATGTAGAATTTAAGGTCTTGATATAGTAATCATGCTAGTACTCTGTTTTAGGCATTTATTGGGTTAGACCAAAATCTGAGCATTCTACAGAGGTGGTGTGCAGGAGCAAGTTTTTGTGCTTGTGTGATCACTCTAACAAAGTGCAAAATTGGAATGATTGCCTTTCAACAAACAACTGACAAATGAGGTTTTTTCAGAGTAGAATATATATAGATGATAAACTTTAGGGAATTTTGCTCTTTCATCAAACAGTTTTACACTAAAGAATTTAGTTCAAACATTCCAAATTAAATATTTTTTTAAGTCCCACATCTGTCTATCGGCCTCAAACTGTCTTTGTATTTAGACTGGGAGAAATGGTACAATACAGCCAGTGGTACAGTACAGCCTTTACCATACTGAAGCAAAAGCTGAATTATGTCATATTAGGTAGGAGAGGAGTTATTTAAATCCTATATGCAATCTGCTGTTGACACACACAGTAGAAAAAATTAAATGGGTTGAATTTTCATTTAGAGAAGTTATAATCTGATTTACAAACTCCGCACTTGTTTGGTTGTCAGATTAAGTACAAAACTACGATAATGATTTATATCCTCATTTGTATGTCAGAAGGAGTAAATACCAAGGAGTGCAATAACAATTTGTACCATATCAATATTATATGTGCAGGTGACACTGACTAAAGAATAATATTAATGTTATGTATTTCCTGGGGACAGTAGCTACCATGTCCATTTATCTTTGTGGCTGTTTTGACAGTCTGGTAAATAATGCTCAGTTGTTTTTATGTTCTGCAATAGGAAGACTTAGAAGTTTAAAGGACAAGTGTGCACTGCCTGGATTAGGTGGTAATATTTGCCTTGCAAGAGAGGCCATGCTAACAGTGCCTCTGTAGACTTTAGAAGAGTGAACAACATTTCTCCCCTTTGTTTATGGAAACTGAGACTATTTAGTAAGTCTGAAAGGAAGCAGACACACACATTTATTCTGGCTTTCTTTCCTCCATGATACGAGGTTTTAAGATAAAGGTAAATTCTCTTCCTTAAACCTGAACTTGACTTTCTCATATAGATGCTCCATGTACTTCTGTAGTAGACCGGGCAGACTGACTGTTGTGAATTTTGGGGGCTTTAGCTTTTGTTCCTTCTTTGTGCTTTCAAGCTTATTTTCTTCTAGTTTCCATAAGTGCCAAAAGTGAAACAGTTTGTGTGAAGAAAGAGCATTGAAGACTTTTGTTTCTGGATGCATGCCTCTATTTACTCGTAACACAGCCAGGGGTTGATGTGGAGCTTACAGGAGGGGGGAGAACTGGTTGTATGGTACCTCAGTGGAGTGAATGTTAAGAGGTGAAATTCATTCAACACAAACTTCTAATACAAATTGGAATGTTATGTTCTGGCCAAAAGTACTTTTAGTGAGGACCATGTGGGAGAGAGTCAGAAATGGTGTTCAGGTATGTCACATGTTGGATGTAATTTGTTCAAAAAAGTTACAAGATCTGAAATTCCCAGAACTCACTTAAAAGCTGCACAAAATCACACCTTGGTTATCAGTGTTATTTCATTCAGGAGTGCTGTTTTCTTACTGGTTTCCTGAGGCTGCTAAGGCAGGGGCTGGGGAGGAGGGGAGAGGATAGCAAGAAAATCTGGAAAGTGCTGTTGATGCTTTTAGTTATTTAATCCTAGTCATGGCCTTTTTCATAACAACACACTTATCTAGCAGTTTCCCAAAACAAATGTAATTCACAGATGTGTGGTAGCATCTAGGACAAAATTGAGCCTGTCTAATCAGTCAGTACGGGGTTACCCGTACTACTTCTTGTTTATAGCTTAAAATGTTTCTATCTTTGGTGCAGAGGGGAAAATGAAGATTTGCATTTTGATTCCAACTTCATTTGAGCAAATAATTTCTAATATTTGTAAGCTCTCTTGTTATTTCTAAATAACCACTTGAAAGGGGACCATTTTAAAAGTAATTGGTACAAATAACCCCATTGTGGTTTTTTGCTATGTACTGTGATAGTGCAGGAATAATGGATGCTCTGCGAGGGAACCATAACACTTTATGTTACAGCACTCAAGTGAAACTTTCTCTTTCTGCAGCTGCCACAGTATTGTTTTTATTAGGGTATGGCATAGATTTATCATTCTATGATTCTATAACATTTAGTATGTTATTTAACTGTTATGGTCCTTACAAAATGCAGGTTTTGAGTCTGAGTGTGAGACATATTTCCAGGTTAAATGATACCGTGCAGGAATACAAATGTATGTAATTGAGGAAAACTTAATGTTATTTTGTGTATAAGGGTGTTTTTTCCAAGAGTTAATATTGCCTATCTGTTTTGTAGTTATGATGTTCTGATTTCAGTGTAAATGTGTCCTTGTTAAGACCCTCTGAAGGAGGGAGAGAATTTTGCTTTTTTGTTCTTATGCCTGTGCTGCAGGGAAACAATAGCTAGAGAAAAATTATGCTGGTGCAGTGTTCCAGCTTTGTTGCAAGACTTCTCTGGAGCTTACTCCCAGAAGGTGTAAACACCTGATCTTTGTCTTGACAGTTTAGAGACTGATATTTGAGTCTTGCAGTGAGTTTCTAGAAATATTGTCATGTTTTGGTGGAGCAGTAATGTTGTTGGCTAGAAATGCCAGAAAGCAAGATGCCAAAATAGTGAGTGTAACTTTAACAGCAAAATGTTGTTATCTGGACATGTTCCTGAGATTAGAGAGACCCTTTTTCAGATAGAATTTTAAAAAAACCCTGTTGTTCTGGTTCTTAGTAAAACACTGAAAATAGCGTGTTCTGTTACTGCACTTGCATATGGACTTGCATCCACACCTGCTGCTTGCAAATCAGTGCAATTGTGTTTTCTTGCTGTCTGTCTTCCTGTTTTTCCCATGTTATCTGGGTGTTCCTGTGCGGCTTGTTCTTCAGCTGCTGCTTATTGTGTTGTAGCTATTACATATATAAAGTCTTTCAAGTCCTTTCCCAAGTCTGTTTTTCTGCAATCCCACAATAATATTTTCCTTTCCTGGCAGTAGGGAGCATTTGCTTACACCACTGATAACCAAAAGCAGTACCATACAACCAGTTTTTGCAGTGCCTTTAGCTCCCTATGCAAAAGGTTTAGTAAAGTTTGGGGAGAAATGTGTTCTTCTTCGTTCCTTCTCTGGCCAATTCCATCTTGCTGGGGACATCAATATCCAGCCCTGAGGGACTTGGCTCCCAGTTTGAGGCTGAGGTACTGGGGAGCAGCAGTGTGGTCAATGAGCCCAGGGCATCATGAGCTTTGTTTTCTGTGTTCTCTGTAAAGGGAGCAGAGGTGCCAGCTGCCAGTCTGTCAGTGAGGGGCTGAGCTGTACAGAGGAGAGGAAAGTCTAGTATAGTTATAGTGTAAACTTCTGATCATTCAGCCATTTCATTTGCTATCAGTTGATTTCAAATTATGATGATACTAATGTGCCAATAAATCAACCAGGGATGTGCAGCCTGTCTGTATGACCTGTTTCATACAGATGCTGGGTTACACAGAGCTTTGGCCTGGCTGACGTGGGAGAAAGTTGGTGAACGAGCCAAGGTGAATGGACTGTGCTTACTGCAAGCTGGGATATGCAAAAATATGAATGTTTAATCAGCTCTTGGCAAAAAATACAGTACAAGGACTGGCACTTTGCTACTGTGCAAGGTGCAGAGTGCACGCAGCTGGGCAAAGTGCAGAGATAGGCAGCTGTTCCACATGTGAAGAGAAATCATCTCTCCTGATAAACACTGTTTGGAATGTCTTGAAATAAATATTTGTTTCTTTTGTGTTCTGCAGACTTCTTGAAGCCAACTCTAGTGAAGAGAAGGAATTCCATCTGTGCCAGCCAGCTCCAGTCTCCAGTACTGGTCCCCCTGATGGCACATTGTACAAGGCTGTGAAACCTGCCAAGCTGGACGCCACAGCTTTGCACGACTGCACTTTGGCCGCCACTGTGCCTCCCTCGGAGCTATCAAACCATGCAGTCCTAGCCTGCGACACAGGCATTCACGAGGAGCACTATGTAAGCGAAGGCGTGGAAGATGATGTGCCAGACTACAGAGAGTACAGAGATGCCTGCACCATTACTGGTAAGCAGTGAAATCCTTTACCTTGGTGAGCGCATGGAGGTGTAGAGTTAAGCTTCTGTTCTTAAGCTTGTGGTGGGGTATCTGCTTCATGGACCATGTTGCTGCTGTTCTGCACTTTTTTTCCTTGTTTAAGAAGTGATTTCACGGGTACCAAGATTTTCAGTGAAAGCACTTTGTAATGTTTAAGGTCCTTGCAAATAGGCCAGACCAATAACAGCTATGAAACCAGTTTACTCTATTTATGTACTAGGGAAATTGAACCATTTGAAAGTTTGTTTGGATAGTAACCAAGTCAGGGATGAGGAGAAAGGAACATTGCACTTTAAAGTTTATGGAATGCTTGTCCTAATGTTCAGCATAATTTTGATTTCTGTCTTCGTATGAGAATTGTTTTGTGGGAGAAAAGGGATGGGAGAAATAGGATCTAACATTTTTACTGGACGTATTTTTGCTTTTCAAAGTAATTTCCTTTTCACGTTCGTTCTAGAACAGTAAAAGTTAATGTATATGGAATAGCTTCTTCTGCATGCTTTTGTGAAAGGTTGAATACCTTATTATAGATTCCTACAAATAAATGTAATATGCGTTGAAGTATGGTATTTTTAATAGAAGTAGATTTTTAGTGCTGTGGTCAGCTAATCCATTTTTTTGTGTGTTTGAATAATCACTGTAATTCAGTTTTAGTCATGGTTAGGCCATGACATGACAGGGAGCTTCCATTCCAAATGCGCGGTTTGTTGGCTGAGCTGTGAGGCTTCTTTTAGCCTAACGTGACCTTGTGAGTTTCAAGTCCTTTTGGGAATATTTGAGGAGTCAGCTGAGGTTTTTGGAAGGGAGAAATGAGATGCCTGAGGAAAACAGCAGTAAGACTAAGGCCATTCTAATTGGCAGCCACAGTTACTTTCAGGCCTTTCTAGAATTATGTTTAAATCAGAGAACTATCTAATGGTGACTGTCAGCAGCTGCTTTAGTAGCATGCCTTAGCTTAGCTCAGCCCAATGGTGTAGTAACTAAGGGCTGGTATTCTGAAAAAAAGAAAATAGAAAGAGGGGCAGAGGTGCTCTCACGTCCACCCTGATTTCCTTGGGAAGGCAAGCACCAGGATTAACGCTGGAGTCACTTTGTCAGGTATGCATCTACAGAAAATAGATGTTTTGTTTGAAAAAACTTACTTGCCAGCCTTCCTTCCTCATTTTCATGGATTTTGAGCTCCTTAACTGGTTAGTTCAAAAATGGTCATCCTTTTGACTTCCATGGAGGTATTTGCTTGTTAGGTAGTCTAGAAACTACACATCACATAAATGCATTCTGGATACTATAACTCTGTTTTCCAGGCCCCTTGTAGAAGGATCTTGCAATCTGTTCTGTTGTCTGTGGCCTGTCTCCCCTTCAGCCCCCCTCCTCCTTCCCCTGTTAAGAGGAATTTAACTTTGTTTTTCTGTTGCTGACTACAAGCCAGGACAACCAACTTCTTTCGCGAATCAAGATGCCTCCTTGATTATGGTTTCTTGAAAGGCAAAACAAACTCACTTTTTAACATTTAAAAAGTTTTTATTAAATGGAGGCCAGTACATGTTCTTGCTACTTCACATTCCTTCAAGCCTGATGTAGTTTCTGAATCATTCTTCTTGCTTAGCTGTCAGCCAAGAATTGCTTACAGATTGGTCTTAAATTGTGATTTTAAATGGATTTGCTATTCTGCAGTGTCAGATTTGTACTGTTTGTGACTTGAGGACAGCATGAGATGTGACTTACAGTAGAAATAGCAGTTTTTGTTGATTGTTTGGTTAGTTGGCTTTTTTTTTTTTCTTTTTTTTTGATGTTTGTGGATTTTTGAGTTTCAGCCTTTTGTTATGCATTTTAAAGAGGGCATAGGCTGGAAGTAAGATATTGGTCTCATATTCCCTCTGTAAAGTCTTTTTCAGTATTGTGTGCAGGTATGCAGTGTATACCCTTAAAACAATCTGAAAGATAAATGATCGAATTGTCAGGATTGTCAGAGACTTTAACGTGAAGACTTTGTTTAGTTCTAATTGACAAGTTAGCACCATTTGCATTTTTAAATTGATAAGTGGGGAAAAAAATCACTCATATGAAGTCTGCATATACTATACTTCTGATTTCAAGCCTTGACTCGTCCTAGACCTGAAATTCAGCAATCACAGTTATCTGTATTTTTTTTAGTATTAAATTAACACCTACAGCCTTTTGTACAAGTTATCTGCAAAAATTCTTGCAAATAAAGGCTTGAGCAGAGTTAAAAAAAGAATGGAAAACTGAGGCAGAATGTGGTGTGGTGATGCTTTCTGGAGTGCAGCAAGCTCACGGCAATTGGAGCTGTCTCTGATACTGCTAATAGTAAACTATATGATGTTCACATTTTGCTATTTAAGTTTTCAAGACTGTTGATGCTCAAAGAATTTTTAATACTGCTTTCTTTTCTTTTTTGTTATTGTTTCCCTTTTTGTTTGCTGGCAGTAGAGGCACTTTGGCATTCTTTGTTGATAGCACCATCTTTCCTGCCTGGGGCCCAAGAGCAGATTCAAGAGAGCTGAGAGCATTGAACATTCTGATTGTGCTAAGTGTGTATTCTTGGCTATAGGGTTGGCTTGAGCATTTCTTGTCCCCATACCATCTCAGAATTGTGCTTGAACAGATTTCTATGGGAGTGCAACTAAAAGTATTTTAGGCAACTGGTCTGCATAGAATCTTTGCTGTGCTTTTGTGTCAGAGAGGAGATAAAGAGTTACTTTTTAGTTAGGTCACACCTCTGATCCATCCTATTGTGTGGCTTAAAAGCAATTCTGTTGGCATAACAGAGGCAATAAGTGCTGTAGGGCTGGGCCCAGGTGCCAAAAACAGTGTGGTGAAAAATTTCCTGGAGCCAATGTCTGAGAAAGGGACAGAACCCTAAAAACACCTTTCCCACTGAATTTAATACTAAAGCACCATCCAAAGCTCATAGGTGCTCCAAGTGAAGCTTTATGCAGGTAAATGCATTTGAATCTGTGCTGACTTCAGCACAGAAGGGCATATAAAATTGTTGATCCATTGAAAAAAACTTGTTTGTGAATGTCTTAAGAGTTATTATGAAAAAAGTGCTGGTGAAGCACATACTTTCTAAACACTAAACCTGAAAATTGACTCAGCGGTTGTAATAGATTTTTTGGGTTTTTTTGTTATTTTCATTCTGGGTTTTGTTAGAAAGCTTTAGGGGAAAAGATCAATGTGATCTGACTTCGTTTTCTATTGCTATTGATTGTGGAGCTCCAGCAGGTAGAAAGGCAGGAGACTCAAGCCTTGAGGTTGGTGGACAGTGGGGCAGCACTGTATGGAAGTGGCATGGTGCTGCTGCATGTGGGAGCACCTAGTTGTTTTTCTTTTAACTTTTCTTTTCTTGCTGCTCTCATTCATCCAAGAGTGTAGAGATAGGAATACGGATGCAGCACCATCTAGTGTTCCTTGGGCTAGAAAGGGAGTGGAAATGCTTTTCAAGGTCTGTCTTTTCTGTAATTGCAGTGCAGGGTTGAATACTTTCAGTCAGATTTGATGAAAACAGCAACTGGAGTTGGGGGGTTTCTTCTCTACCACCACCACCACATCCCATTTTTTGTAGAGCAGGAAGGGCTGTAATCTTGACATGAAAAAGCAGAGCATCACTAAATTAGTAGTTCCAATTTTATGAATTACAAAAGCCTTTTAGTCTGATTGCCTTTTTCTTATCTGTTAGCTGCTATCAGACAAATCCTGTCCTCCTGGGAATGGGGAGTACAGTGGGGATGGAAATCTGAAATATCACTGGATATTACTCTTGTGATAGCTGTCTGACTACCAGAATATTTTTGTGAGGCTTTTTGGTTGCATTTTTTTTCTTTTGTCTCTTAAAATATGCTTAACACAGTATTCTTAGACATCTTCAGTAAGTTAACTTTGTCTGCTTTTGCATGTCTGAATACTCACTGTTTGCACTGATTTTGGTATGGTGTACTTTGTAATTCAAGAGTTAACTGCTTAATATGCCATGTGGGTTTCCTTCATCCTTCTCTGAAAAGGAGAGAATGAATGGACAGTAATTTGAATTGCCCAGCTCCTTCATTAGCTTGCATGATTCATTTGTTCATTGTGCTAGTTACTCTTACTAAATGCATGTAGGAATGTGTCTTCTGACTGTTCAGGACAATTTCCTGAGGGCTGTTGAATTATTGGGAAATGCTCTGTGGTAATAACCTGTTCTGTGTTGTACTTTGTTTGCAATTAACGCAAGTAGATTTTGGGGTTTTTTTGCTTAAATTTCTAAAAACAAAGTTACATTACTGGAAGGGTCAAACAACAAAATGTCTTTTTTCTCAGCAGAAAAGTGTCAGTGTGAAGTGTTGGTAGTGTTTGACCTTCCTTGCAGGTTGTGTAACTTGCACATTACTGCAGTGACTGCAGTGGAAGGAGTTGTAACATCCAGAGAAACCAACTTTGTCTTGCTGTCAAACCTCATTCCAAGATCTCCTAGCAACGTTTGGGTGCAGACAGTTTTCTCTGGGTTTTCATCCTGGCTCTATCCTTATTCAGGCTATAAATATGTTCCCATATGAAACAGATTCCGTTCTCTTCCACGAAATCACTACTCTTCATGGCAACATCAGCCAATTTTGATAACTGACTGATCCTGCAGATACAAGTGGTGTCATTCTGACCATTTCTTTATGTAATCACTTTATTTTAAAAGATAAAAGATGCTTATGGCCCACAGAATTTCCATTCCATCGTGTGTGTCCCCTCCAAATGCATGTTTTTGTGTCGAAAGGCTGAATTTCTGTTCCTTCTGTTTCAAGTGTGATAAAGCATGATTACTCAAAATTAACTCCGTAGGGATTTAGGTGTTTACAGGTTGTTGTGAGATTGCTTTACTGTTGTTACGCTTGTGATGGGGAGAATGCTGTACCAGTGACTGTCCTGTTCTAGGTGTGTGAGTTACCACCAGAAACTATGTGCTTACTATTCTGAGGCTGTTCAACAGGATGCTCTGGTTGGTTTTGGTACCTGTTACAGGCCTTCTGTTTGACTTCTAAGCTTTAAATTATTAAAAAAGTATTGATAAAATATTCACAGTTTTGAATTGGTTCCCGTTATTTGAATCTCTGAGTTCTGTTGTGGTTAGCTTTCTTTTAGTGGAGCATATTTCTGGCATTTGCTTCTTTTCCTGCTCCTGATTTGGGGTGGGACTTCCACATTTTTCTCAGTTTTGTCAATATGAGAGAAGAGATGTAAAATACTGCTTAGCGGAGCTGGAACTCAAGCAAAGAGTATAAGAAATTCGCTGGTGTGTTGGACCAGCCAGCTCAGGACTGTGCTTCTGACTCCAGAAACCACAGATACTGGATATGGACATCACGTGCTCAGCCACTCTCAGTAGTCTACTCTCAGCATAAGTACCTCCAACATGCAGAACTATTTAGTGTTGGAACCTGTCCATAGCTTCTTCTATCTGGATCTGCTGATTGTTTTACCCTAGAAGTTCAGGGTTGCTACTCCTGTGTGCAGTGACACCAATCTTGCAGTTTCTGTTAATATTTGTCCTAGTTATCCAAGATGTTGGTGAATATCAGTTCTTCTTTCCCCTTAAGGACTTATTTTCATGATTTTGAAAAACCTTCATCACTTCTACACCCCTGCCTACTCCTCTCCCCGCCTTCTTAGTTGCTCCTTTAAATAACTCTATGAGAATGTTGATCCTTTCCTTTAAGCCATTTACTTTATTGTAAGTTATTGTCACCAGTCTCATCCTGTAAGCCTGATCTAGTTTTGGTCTCTTCTTCCTCTTTCCCTACACTTCTGTAAGTAGCGATTGCTGAATTCTGAATAATCTTCCTTTCTCTAAAGCATTCTGAAAATGCCTGTTAACATGAGATAGCTCCTTTGGCATGGCTGGAACAATTTTATGTGTCTGACTGTATTTCTGTCTAACATACTCTGACAAAATGTTCTTATTCTCTGTGCCTGCTGCATCATTGCCTCTGTTTTGAGTTTTCTGTCTGGCTTCTGGTGTGTTCTCAGTCAACTTCATGCAGATTCTCCCCCCATCACAACTTCCCCGCAGCTGCTTTCCAGCTCTTACTGTTTTCAAGTAACCTGGTGTTTTTTTCTGATCCCTCTCCTGTGTCAGGTTGTTGCACTATCACTTAATCTGTATCTTGGGCACATGTTTTTATTTTATCAATGACTGTCTTTTTGTGATTTGATGACATTTGGTTGGTTGGTTTTCCCTTAGGCAGAATTCTGCTGTGCTCCCTATATAGCCCTCTTACTTATTACTTCCTAATATGATCCATGTTTTTTAGTGTAAGCTGTCAATTCTGAAGTCACTATGAAAGCAACTGTTGGAATTAGAATTACAGTTGGAACACAGTTACAGTGTGACATTTGAAAACACTTTCTTCTTAGATTTCCCTTGTTTTGGGAAGCACTTATCATTCCTAAATATGTACTTTATTCAAGGTAGGGGTGCATGAAAGCAGTAAGTGTTCATCAGTGTTCTGAGTTTGTTCTTTGAAGAAAGTACTGAAGGCCAGTACCTAGTAGATTTTTGGGGGATTTTTTTTGTTTTGCATTTTTTGTTTTCCTGTTGTGGTACAATGAATAGTGCAGGAAGATTAAATAGCTACATTTGGTTATTGGTGCATTTAAATATGTGAAAATAACTTTAATTCCATAATTTAGTTCCATAACACATGAAATTCAGCTTTACCTTTCTCCCTCAATGTATGTGTGTGTGTCCATCATGAAGCAACACATTTTTCACTTAAAGTAAGCATCTGTAAAGAGCAAGCTACATAAGATTTAATTCTCACGTTTTGCTTGTGATTCTGTGAAAGCTTTGTTGACAGCCATTGTTTAGTGGCTGACACATTTTGTAGCTGGGCTGAACAATAAGGAAAAGCAGGACAATTGCTTTTCAGGGTTTTCATACTCAGTTATTTATCAATGGGTTTTTGAGACATTTGCAGTCTCTCTTGGCAGCTGGAAGATCCTAATGGTTAATGAATGTGTTTATTCTTACTGCTGCTGAACAGTGCATTGCCAGAATGCCTTTGGTACATAAACAGCTTTTGTTGTTACTCTAAAAGAATAGCCATGGTGGTAGAGTTTCCTTTTATTTTCTGTTTAATATCAAAATCATGACTATTGTTATATTTATCTACAGGGAGAAACATTTCCATACTTTCATTTAAAGCAAAGTTCATTTAAATTTATGGCAGAGTGTACTGTAGGGTCCCAATAGTTCAGTGGACGAAATCACCAAATCTGTCTCAGGTTTTATACCTAGCAGGAATGGTATGTGGGATGGAACCAAAGCAGGGAGACTTCAACCCGGTAAACAATGGCCTTCCTCACACTGGAACTGTACTTTCCAGGCATTTCATCTTCATTAGGTTGGACAGTCTCAGCTTTATCCTAGTCTTTAGCAGGTGTGTTTGGCCAAGCCAAAAAGAGGTTTGCATAGAATCTTTTGTTTTCCCATGGAAGCCAGGATTTTGTGCAGTATTTTTCATGTTCAGAGGCAGAAGAACCACTGCTTAAACAACTTTGGTTAAAGGTCTGACAGGACTTGCAATTTCAAATTATGTCATTGCTGCCACAGCTGTTTGAGGAGTCTGAGTTTTAGAGGTATGAGACAGCTTTCATGTTGAAGGGCTTTTCTTCCAGGTGTTTGGCTTTGCAGCCAGCAGTGAGACTTTAGATGTATAAGGGTGCTAAGACTATCTTTCCCTTTGGACAAGTCAGTGAATTGGATTTTTTTTCCCTTTTTTTTTTTTTTTTTTTCTTTGCCTGAAAAGCTCACCACTTTCATATTGAAACACATGTCATTAGTTCAGCAGTATTATTTGAAAGGCTTCAGTACAGTTTCAGTACAGTTAGTCACATTCTGGGCATCCTAGAACTGGCATTGAATAGGAATGTGGTAAGTTCTGGGGTTTTGCCTATTGCTCTATACATGTGCATGTACTTGTTAAATAATGCTCCAGAAATACTTGTAATTATAGACCTCAGTCAATACTTAATGACTGTGTCTCTGTGGGCCTATAGAACTGAAATAATGGATGACTACAGGCCATGTTTTCCTCTTCAGTAGTGTAGGTAGCAGCCTAATTGTATGGCAGAATTTTCTTCCCTCTGCTTTTCATTTTTATGTGGATCTATTTGTAGCGATAATGACAAGTTCATTCCATGACTGTCTAAATGGGCAGAAAGCATGGGGAAGATGAGGCTGTTGGGCTGGTTCCAAGCAGCCAGCAAATATCTGCTTTAACAACATTTAGAGAAAGACTATGCTTCTTGCTTCCATCATTGGAATATGGCTAGGCTTGTGAGTCTTCTGAAAAAGGAGAATAGTCATGGCCTCCTGGCTGCTTTTTCATCTAGGTTAGGTGACTAATCTCAGTGTCACATGGAGCAAAATTAGCAGTCAAAATGTTCTGGTTTGGCATGGAATAGCTTCAACTTGATGACCTTTGATTTCTTGTGTTACATGTGGCTGGACTTTAGTCTCCATGCTGTAGCCCTTTTCTGCAGACAACCGTACTTCTACTTAACTAGTATGGAGCCAGCGCTGAAGTGATCCTTTGCAGGTATTGTGTGCTTTTTATGTTCTGTAATTGTTATTTATTGACTGCCCAGTCTCAAAGATTTGAAACAGAGGAACTTAAACTCCGAGAGAGCTAAGTCTCAAGGGTGAGTGTAATATGTGTGTGGAAAATAGAATAGGACTGAAAACCAAAGAGAGGAGTATGTCTTGCCATGAAATAATGTAGCAGATTTCTTTATTCTTCTAGCTTTCTTCAGAGAGTTTCCTTGTTTCTCTTGTCTCTTTTTGTTACTGTGCTTATATCTACTTCTCTTTCCTCAGCTGCCTCAAAAGGTGTTTTGTTTGTAAAACATCAAAAGATGTTTTAGTTCTTTTGCAAGAAATGAAAGAGTTGCCTGAGAGTGCTACTGAGGCATATATATGTTTGCTTTAGGTTTTTGTTTTTGTTTTGGGTTTTTTGTGTTGTTTTGTTTTATTCCTCTTGTTTGTTTGCTTTGTTTGTGTTTAAGAAGGAGAGGCTATTTAGACTGCCCCTCTCTGGCTGTGGGCTGAGCACCAGCTGCCAGGGTTTGATGCAGTAGAGTTTCCTGGAAGATGCTCAGGGTGGGCATGTGATACAACCTGATGAGCAAAGCTTGTGTTTTGAAGGTTGCCAAGCAGTCCAGCACTTCCCTATGGTCACACCCAGAGTGGAGTTGTTTTAATGCACACACCACTTCTGTTATGCAGTTTTTTCCTTTTGTTCAGAGGAGGCACTTCTGGGTAGCACAGCCACTTTGTGCTGTTTGCAAGGTGTTGGCTTCCATCAGGACTGCAACTCAGGGGCACTGTGCTCTGGGAATGATACTGTCTCAGGGTAGTTTTCTTGTGATCTTCCTTGTGATGACTTGTGTGTTCTGGTGTTGCCCCTTCTTGAGCAGAGCCCTGACCCTTGGTTGGTTCCTGGCAGGGCTGCGTTTATGAGCCGGTGTTTTTTCTGCTTACAACAGTGGGCCAAAAGCGGGAAACTGGCTGGGGAAGTGTCCTGTGGGATTTGGGGGTTTGGGTACTAAGGCGTTTCTGCCGGCAGGTGGCAGTTTGTACTGCCGGCAGGTTCTGCGGGGACTTGGGAGTCTTTTAACCTGCTCTGCTCACAAGCAAAGCAATAAAGCCGTGAAGATCAGGGATGGTTTGAACCAGGATGCAGACAGGCAGAAACTATATGTTTTATGTTCTTTGTGAGGACTGTAGTGATAAGCTGTTTGCATTGTGTTTTAAAGGCTCCTGCAGATACCAGGCTCTGAGATTTGTATAGTTCATTTTCTCTGCATGTTTTCTGTATATCTTGCAGTGTTTGCCACACTCCCCGCACCCTTGTCCCTTCTCATTGTTCTAGGTTCATTCTCTGAATTTATCGTTAGTTCTAATGTGAAGTTTACGCTGCAATTGAGTAAGGGCTCCTTTATCAGCCAAGCTAGATTTTTCTTTCCTACAGTAAGATATGTCTATAGCTATAAACAGATGAAACCCAAAAGCCTGGTAGGGAATAGAGTTTGGCAGATGAGATGCTTTAGGTGACCATGTTAATAGGAATGAGATTTTCAAAGCTGTCTACCTGTGGTTCATGTTGAACTTAGCTGGAGTTGAAGTTAGTTTGACTGAGTCTGAATTGCTTGTTTATGCGGTGCTGGCACAGTTCCACCCATCCAAGTAACACTGACAGCTAAGTATGTATCTAACTCTTTATGGGAAGTGACCTAATGTGTTGCCTGGCCATGTCAGTGCAGGATGCCAAGGACAGTGGGTGACCACCCCACACAATGCCTTGTGATCTCTGTGTTATGTGCACGGGGGGGTTGGCATTTGCCATACAGTGCTATCACCATACAGTCAGCTCTCATTGTTTTAGACTTCTCACTCCATTTTCTCTGTTATCAACTCCTTGCTCACTTGTCGGCAGAGAAGAGATGTTTAAGTGTGCATCTGAAAATAACCAAATGTACTGTTATCCTCACATACACATGGTTGTCCTGAAAATTATTTCTTTCTCTGCGTGTGAAAAATTTAAAAACTGGGGGAAGGAAGAAGCCATCCTCCCACCCTCACTTCAGTCTCCACAGTGAAGAGTTAGTTTACTATATTTAGAGCATTATTTATGGATAGAAATATGCCTAGAAGAAAGGAAACTGATGAAATAATCAAAGGTACTTAGATTAGCAAGCATAATAAAAATTCCTTTAAGGAAATATAAGCAAGCTGAAATAACCAGTAAAACTTGAGTGGCTGTCTTGAGAGGCATGGGGTAGAAAGGTTTAATATGTCCAGAAAGGGAGAAACACACCAGTCAGTCAAATGTCAATGTATGAAAAGATACAAAACAAGCTTGTAGGTAATCCATTAATAACTGCTCAAGGGATACTGATCTGGGAAGGAATATGCAGTGTTCTGCCTGTTTTGTATCCTGTTTTATGGAATGAGAAGATTAGCAACTATAACAAGAAATTAACCAGGACAAAAGTCTTTGAAAACACTTGTTTTAATATCATTTAGAAAATGGGGAGCATGAGGAGGAATGTGGTCAAAAATTACTCCAGAGCAGACTTCTTCATTTCCTGAGGAACAGGACATGGAGAAATACATATTTGCAACACAGCAAGTGAGGTAGGGTGTTCATGCATTTAAGCTAAAAAGAAACTAAAGCAGTGGAACATGTTACTTTCAAAAATAGTATGAAAAAGGTGAATTTTTAAATTTAAACAATTATTTAATTATTTCTATGAAGTGCTGAAAGCTGTAGAGTTGCAAGAGCATAAGCAGAACCTGGCATGATCCATGCTTTACTAAGTTCATAAATTATTAAATATTAAATTTGTTTGGATCTGCTTGTAGAAATTTGTTTGCCAAACGTGTCTTCCAGGGAACTGAAAGTTGAAAATTGCTTAGATTACAAACCCCAGAATCCATAACAGCAACTCAAAAGGATGTGGTTCAGCTACATTTTGTTGTATCATTTTTTAATTAATTATCAGTTAATTATTTTAAGTGTAAGGTGTTACATTTTTCTCAATAAAATGAAGGTACCACCTAGGAGAAGTGCTTTTATATCTGTTGGATATCAGTTAACTTAATCATAAATCACAATCAGAGATGCGTTGGTGTTCTTAGTAGAGAAGTTACTTAATCGTTCGTCTTTGCAGTTCTAATCAGAATTAATTTAAAAAAAATCAGTGGAAACACATTCAGGGTTTTATAAAAAATATACCTGGTGTTTGAGGATGGGGGATAGTGTTAGTCTGCATATCGTCTCATAACAAATGTGTGCATCTCAAGAAAGGAGGGGGGAGAGATTGTGTAACTGTAGCACTGAGAATATTGCTGTGATTTAAGTGGTGAACTATTGTTTAGTCATGAACAAGTATAATTGTGGTGTCCTGTTTTTCTAAATAGGCAATTACATCAGAGCCTTTTCGTATTTCCTGCTGGTATACAGATTTTAAAACTGCAGTAGAAGTTAATGACAACAGCATCATAATAACATCATAAAAAGTTTCCTTTCCAATTACTCATTAATATATTTTCCAGTTATTCAGCCTTTTGGATTGCTTAGAAGTGCTCATGATTTATTATATGGTAGAGCAGAAAAAATTTCTTGGTTGACTTGTCTTCCATGATAATTCTTATTTATTTGCTGCCTGACCTTCTCATTCTAGTGGTTTTCTTTTCCTCAATAAAACTGGGAGTTTTTTCTGTGTGTGCATGTATGAGGGGTTTTTTTTTTTTTCTCCTCACATTTTATTGGTCACTTCCTTTGTGTTCATTTTTCACTAGTTTTTGTGATAAAACGAGCCAATTTATTTATCTGTACAACTTTCTCAACTCATCTATACAGTCTGTTTCTTTCAGAATCCTATTAAAAAAGAGACTAAAGGTTTGAATTTTTCAAAATTTTTCTTTTTTGTTCCCAAGACTGTCATCTTGGGCTGTGTAGATTCTTGCGTTTTTCTGAAGAGGAAAATTAACATTTTGGTCAGAAAAACTCCCCCTAAAATAACCCCAATGAAAAAAATCAACTCCATATTCTTGAGATTGAGAGCAATTAGGTAATCTAAAGAT
Organism: Hirundo rustica; assembly: GCF_015227805.2. Classification (NCBI taxonomy): domain Eukaryota; kingdom Metazoa; phylum Chordata; class Aves; order Passeriformes; family Hirundinidae; genus Hirundo; species Hirundo rustica. The sequence continues at coordinate 111,066,626 of NC_053450.1, forward strand.
AGATGTACATAAGAAAATTCTTTTATGTGTACATGTACACAGAAAGGTTTTTTGAATGTATAGTGGATGTCGGGAAGTGTTATTTGTAATATTAGCTGTCTTTCCTGCACTCAGATGGTCTCAGGCACTGAGATGATGCTCTCAGCCATTAAAAAGATAGCCAGGGAAAAAGAAAGTTTGTAGTTACAGGCTGGCACTTGTCTTTCAAAGCATGAGGAGCAGATCTTGTTTCTCTCTGTAAGCCAGTAGTCCCTCTGAGAAGGTTGCAAGGACCTCTTAAAAGGCTGTGTGCAGGCTGATTCTCGCATTGCACAGAGCTCTGTGAAAACAAATGCACATGTGGGCATCTAACTGCAGGGAGGCTTGGAAGACACATATATACAACAGTTAGCAGAAGGGTATGGATGAGGGCAGAGGAGAATAGCTCCTGATATGTGATAGCAGACTACTCAAACCATAAAGTATAACACAACTTTCCCAAAAGGATTATAGTTCTAGTCATCAGGATTTTGTAAAGTATGTAGGCAGGAGATTGACAGTATAAGTTCATCTCGGTATTCTGTGCCCTCTTGTCTGATAGAATAGAAATGTTCTTGCAATTTTTAGTGCTTTAGATGCTTTTGACAATGTAATTTCTGCTTAGAAAGGTAAAAAACCAATAATTAATGATGTATGAATAAGTAAGTGTTACTTCCTCATTCTCTGCTTCCTCCCCTTCTTTTACAGAGGTGGTTTCCACTAAGTTACAGTGGAATTGCAGGTCTGCCTCAATCTGGCAAGAATAAGTTTTTCTTACAAAGCTTGGTGCCTTTGTCAGAAAGCAGCAAGAGCAGGGCTGCCTTAAAGGCAACTGGCAAAACGGGAAGGGCACAATTCTTGTTGGCACAGCCCAGTCCCTTTGTTCCCAAGCAGAACAAAGGTGCTGGCAGCAGTGGTTCAAATTGACTCTCCAGGGATCAATCATCAGATAAATGGCAGCAATCCGGGAAGCCTGGACAATGAGTCAGTGTCAGCAGGAACAGAGCTGGGCACAGGCCTGCTCACAGCACTGCACAGGGCAGGAGCAGGGACTGGGGTGTACATGGGGCTCCTGGCAGAATGTGCTGGCTGGAGGACCATGGTGAGCCTGGTCCTGGCAGTGTAAAGGTACCTGGCAGCACTCAGGGCCCTGACAGTCTTTGCTGTTTACTCTGGAGTGAGTCTCAGCAAGAGTTGCAAGAGCTGTGACACTGGCTAAAGAGGGAGCTCTGGTGCATTGCTCTTCCAAAAAAGGCTTAGATAGCTCTTCCTTACTTTGAGTGTGAGGGTAGGGACCCCCCCAGCACCGTGGTGTTTTCTCTTCATAGTATTTACTGGAAGCATACCATGGGTTGCTCAGTTTCTTAATAAATATTTAGCATGACATTGTATTTAATTGTATATGATAATGAAACATATATTTAGAACTATGATGACTGTTTTGCTTATTGATGCACTTTAAAAATTCTTAATTGTACTAGAGGTTAGAAGGTACCTCAGGAGGTAATCTGTTCTGACTTCTACTGAAAGCAGGTCTTTCAGAGTAAGTGCTCATGGCATTGTTTACTTGACTTCTAGACTCCCTGTGCCCCTCTTTGACCATACTCATGGTAAAAAAGTTTCTACCTTGAATTGGGGTTTTTTTGTGTTAAAACTTCTCAGCTACCTCTTGGCCTAAATTTAAAGCTCTAATTTTATTTGTAACATTTTTGCAGTTGTTGGCTGTCAGTATCCATTTTTAGAGCTGTGTGCAAACTTGATATATTTGTGAGCATGAGGGGCTGCAGCACAGAATGCAAGTCAAGATAGTGTCAAAAGGTGTCCTGTAAGTTCCTGTAATCATCTTTACCAGTGTGTCTTAGGTGTGAACTGTGACAGTTTGCTATTGTGGTCCTGGATTTCTGTTTCTTGAGAAAAATCTGTCAGCAGCAAAGGCAAAAAAATACAGTGGTACTAAATTGTAGTCCAAGACCAAGTTAAGGAGATATGTAAGTCTTGCAAGCTAAAAACGATCTGTGAAGTAGAACATCAAAAATGTGCATTCCTCTGAGCACTAATACATTCTTCACACTCCGATTGTAAGTGGCTCTCTATTCCCCACCCTAACCCACTTATTCTTCAATAAATGTCCCTGCTTCTAGAGGTGAGGTTTTTTGTCACTAAGAGAGCATGCCCTTGTGTTACTGGTAAATAGGATATTTTGAGGATAATTTGTGCCAGGCATATCTTCTGAACTTATTTTTATTGAGCAGCAAAATCTTGTTGATACCAAAACAAACAGAAGTCTTTGAAAGCTTGTATATGTGATACTCAAGGTAACTAACAGAGATTGTTCCCTTTTCCTTAACAGATGTGTGCAATAGTACCAATCTTCCTGAAGTTGAAATCATCAGTCTCCTGGAAGAGCAGCTGCCTCATTATAAGCTAAGAGCAGATACAATCTATGGTTATGACCACGACGACTGGCTTCACACACCTCTCATTTCCCCTGATGCGAATATTGACTTAACAACTGAGCAAATAGAAGAGACCTTGAAATACTTCCGTAAGTCAAAAATTCAGAAACTGTACTGAGAAACAAATAAAATAGTGCTATTTTATCTATTTAGTATCTGTGCAATTCTTTGAAAGCTGTGGAGAGCAAGAGAAGTGCTTGTGATTTACTGCTTTGGTCTCCAAGATTGTGATAGATAGAAGACAAAACGAACATTTAATCAAGAACAGCCATTGCCTTTGTGATTTGTGCATGCACCTTTCCACGTTATCAAATACAGGAGAAACTGAAATACTTCTTTTTGCTTGTGATCTCTCTCAAAGAGACTGAAATTTCTGTATCTATGCAGCTTAGAAAGCTTAGACCTCTTTCCGTGTCCACTTTTTTTGAATGTGTTCTCTGACACATTGCATTGTTGTCTGGTGGTACTATGTGCCAGCATCACAGAATGACATTAAGTAATTTTGCTGCAGCTTAAGCTTCTAGGGAAGCCTGTGAAGAACTGAACTCTGATCATTTGGTTGAGATGGTTTGTCCATTCATTCTTTCTTCTGTTCGTATTCATACTATCGGACAGAAAAATATTTGTGCCTAGAGGGAACATGAGTAGAGTTGTGACCTTTGTGGTTATTCATTCCTTTGTTTGAGCCTGTAGATACTTTATCATGGTGAGTGGATTCATGTCTGTCTGGTTTCTTCCACTGTGGGTATTGTCTTAGGTGTGCAGTTAGAGAAGACTTCTGTGATTCATCTCAATGACTGCTGTGCTAAAGCAGTAACCGTGGATTGACATGGGTTGTAGTAGTAGGTAGATTTAGGCAGACTTACTGAGGCACTGTAGAGCTTCAGAAGAGATGAGTTACAGGGCTCAGCACAAACCTGTGCTAAGATGGCTTCATTACATTTTGAAGCACCTGAACAATCACTTTGTAAGGAGCACAGCTGTTAAAGAAAAGCATGATTACTATGAAGAACTGGGTTTCTGATGTTCATGCTTCAGTAAAGGATATATGAAGTATTTTAGTATTTATTACATATGCTCTCCACCTACCTTCTACCTACAAAAGCAGTGGGAAGGGTGGGGACCCAAGCTGAAGCTGATCTGTGGAATCGAGTGTGCTACCCCTGGTTTTGTAGCAGCCATTAGTGCTGTTACAGTGATGGCTGAAGCTGGTCTTAATAAATATTTTGAAATGTAAGGTTTCCAAGGTCTTTAGTAACCTGATTAGGCCAGTCTCACAAGTAAAATTGTCTGTGTGGGTGGACTGTTGCAATAACCGTGGGAAAAATGTTTTGCTAGTGGGACAAGGAACTCAGAAATCTCCATGACATCATCTCTTTCCTACCAACTGAGATGGTGTGTGACTGCTGGAGATGGATAGAAAATACAACCTGTGCAGAGGATGAATTGAGAGCAGCCCTGAGGAAAAGGGCTTGGGGTGTTGATTGACATCTCAACCTGATCCAGAAATGTGCACTTGTAGACAAGAAGGCCAGATATATCCTGGGCTGCATGGAAAGAAATGTAGTCAGTAGATCTAGTGTGATTCTCCCCACCTTCTCTGTCTTTGTGTGATGCCCACCTGGAGTATGGGTCCAGCTCTGGGACCTCCAGCGTAAGAATGATGTGGACCTGTTGGAGAGACTTCAGAGGGACACAAAGGTGATCAGAGGGCTGGAGCAGCTCTGCTGTGAAGACAGGCCAACCGAGTTGGAGTTGTTCAGCCTGTAGAAGAGAAGGCTTTGGAGAGACTTCAGAACATCTTTCAGTACCTAAAGGGGGATACAGGAAAGCAAGAGAGGGACTTTTAAGCAGGCCCTGTAGTGACAGGACAAAGGATAATGATTTAAATGATAGTGTCTGTTTAGATTAGTAATATGGGCAAAATTCTTTACTGTGAGGGTGGTGAGGCACTGGAACAGCTCGCCCAAAGAAGTTGTGGATGTCCCATCCCTAGAAATTATGAAGATGGGGTTGAATGAGGCTTTGAGCAACCCAATCTAGTTGAAGATTCCCTGCCTGTTCCAGGGTGTTTGGAACTAGGTGACTTCTAAATGTCCCTTCCAACCCAAACCCTTCTGTTATCCTCTGAAAATGAAGCCGTGAACAACAGAGAAATTGTATAGCATAGCTGCCTGAAACTGTAAATACTTAATTTTATCTAGGTTTTAGCTTAGAAGCATAATGACTGCAGCTTTACCATGTTGCTGTGGTTGTAGATTTCTTCCAGTCAAGTGGCTTGAGTGAAAAAAAAACCTGAGTGTAATTCCTGCCACAGTGTATATTTTCTGCTTTTATTAGAAAATAAGTGCTTAAAAAAGAGGAAGCGAGCAAAGAGATCATTGATAAACATTTCTTTCTAACTGCTTACAGGCAGATACTTGTGTATAGATAGTAGTGTAAGGAGTTTAAGCAAATTTGGGCCTAGCCTTAGTCTTGATACCCTGGAAACTGAGATCTCTGACCTTGTTCAGTTACTTGTGAACAAGTCACAGACTCCATCTATACATGAGAGCGCAAGAACATAATAAATTTGCATATTTCAAAATTATTGCATTGATTGCAAGCATTGGTTTATGGCACAATGAACTATGAAAGTAAAAATACTGTTTTAAGTAAGTTGGCAGAAAGGTTCTGTGAATTACACTACCACCACTGGAGAGTATTTCGGGTTGTGACTGCTTGCACAATTTTCAGTGTTGCAGTTAAGATTCTCCTCTTTTACCTGTTTAGTTTGTTTCAGATCCTCAATTAGAGTATGAGCAAATACTGTAGCTTGTCTCTTGGAAAGTTTGATTTTTCAATGACTTAAGAAAATTTCCTTGCACTTGTTTGCGTGTTGAGATTGATGGTGGTTTATAACCTGTTGGTGGAAATGATGAGTTTCCCGCTGTGTTGATCCATATAGCAGAAGAATCAGCAACGACCGTAGGCATACTGGTCTGGCTTGTTAGAGCAGATTTTTTTGCCTTCCCGAGGCTTTCTTGATGATCCTCGGTCCAATTCGCAAAGGCTCAGAATCTGTCAGAAGAGGATGGACATAAGGCTACTTAGCTCTCCTTTTAAATTAATTTTTGAAGATAATGGTAGAAAAATGAACAGTCAAATATCCAAGCATTTTAATTTATTCACTGCTTTTTGTGGGGATTTAAGCTGTTACACAGGATAGGTGATGTAGAGAATTAGTTCTTAAAATTTAGTTTGCCATTGGGTAAGAAGGCAATTGGGAGGAACTGAATAGTATTAACCCTACAACTGTTCTTTTACATTCTGTAACTCCAAAGTGCATCTTTGTTATTTTTTCCTTGAGATGGAAGGCTGAGCCAGTTTTTGCCAAATGAATAAAATTAAGCTGATCTTATCCTAAAACATAATCAAATGAATTCAATGTCATCTGACCAGTCTCATTAGACTGTTGTGGCAGAGCATCTTTTAAGTAAGCCTAAATGAAAGTATGATACAGCAAAACAACATTCCAACTCCCTGCCCCCAGATTAGGGGCAGTCAAGTTCACTTTTAGCTGGGGGCTGTGGGGAGGTCTGTGTGAGAGCCAGGCCTCGAGCACAGCTCTCTGTGAGCACAGCTTACCAGAGGCAGTGAGCAGGCACAGCAGTCTGGGTTTTTCCCTGGCAGCTTAGGGAGATGGGGCCCATCTGGGAACTCTGAGAAACTGAGGGTGCCCACTGCTGTGTGTAAGGTAAGATGAGCCACAGGAATGTGGGCCTCAGGAAGTCCTGGTGGCTTCTGTGAAGCTGTCAGCTGCTCTTGACCCAAGGGTGTCCTCAGCCTTCTTTGGAGCTGCTACCCATTAGGGATGGTCAGACACGGCCAACAGATGTAGTAGTTTCTCTGGAATGGTGCAAAGAAGGGATCTTCATTTGAGGATTAGATGAGAATCTAATAATTCAGAATAACCTATCTTCAGATGTGGTGACAGTGTGCTACAGGGTGCATTCTCCAGGACAGGAGTACCTGTCCCTCAGAGCAGAGACTTCAGCCTAGACAGAACTTCAGATTAGGAAGGCAGCCCTGCAAGAGTCAGGTTGCTGGAAGTGCCCAGAGCTGCTCCCTATCCTGAGGCAGGGAGAGATGGCCTTCTTTTGTAAAGGAGGCGTGCTGCTGTGGAAAAGCTGTTACCACGTGGAGAAGCTGAGAGGAAATCAGCAGGCTCTGCAGCGTCAGGGAGGGTGAGACATAGGCAGGATCTGGGAGTGGCTTAGACACCCAAGGGTTGTGCCCCCATTCAGAGGGACCTTGACAGGCTGGAGCTGTGAGTCCAGAGCCTTGTGCCATTCAGCAGAGGAAGTGTGAAGTCCTGCAGCTGGGAGGAATAGCCCCATGCACCAGTAGATGCTGGGGTCCAGCTGTTGGAATGCAGCCTTGCGGAAAAGGACTTGAGGGCATCCTGGTGGACCCCAAGGTGGACATGAGCCAGAAATATGCCTCTGCTGAAGAGCAGACTTCTTGGTTTAGGGCAAATTTGGGAGGAAACCGCCAAATGGGATTCCTCTGGAAAGCAAACCCAAATGGCCCCTCCCTGCACTGGTCTGAGAAAGAACTTCCTCAGAGAAAACTGGCAAAAACTATTTATTTAACAAACAAAGTGCCTGCAAGCATAAGGAAGGACTAATGTGAAACAATATAACCTTTTGTTGCTCTGAAGTAAGGTGGAAAAAGCCTAGGGAACAGAAACACAAATAGGACTCCATTCTAAAAGACATTATAAATTCAAGGAGCAACATGGCTACTGACTGCTTAATCCCCACACAAAGTGAGATGGTAAATTCAGAAAGTCCTTGCTGTGGGTAGCTCAGCTCACTCAGTCTCTTATCAGTCCCTCTGGAGGTCCAGGCCCCAGTGGGCCACAGGTGTGAGCTCCTGGTGTCTCTCTGGGTTTTTCAGTCCAGGGCAGGTTTAAACCATCCCAAGAATAAGGAAAAAAAACCCAAAAACAACAGTCCAGGGAGCTCCTCAGCTTCAGCTAGCTAAAACTAAAAGCAAAGATATCTCTGTCCCACTGCTGTCTGTGCCTCAGATGAACACAGTCCAGGAGTTGGAATGCATGGGAGTTAGGCAGTTTTCTCCAAAACAAATTCTGTGCTGCTTCTTCTCCCTGCTTCACTCTCAGAACCAGACTTAAAGGCACAGAACTCAATATACAGCACAAACAGAACAGATGACTGGGGATACAAGCATCATAAAGTAACCCTAGGGCATCCTGAGCTGGTTTGGAAGAGTGGTGCCAGCAGTTTGAGGGAGTTGTACTTGACATTGGTGAGGCCCTGCCTGGAGTCCTTGGTCACGTTCTGGGCTCCCTTATTCTGTATTCCTTCAGTGTAATTCATTCCTGTCCTCTCCCAGGAAGCTGCAATTATGTCTCTCAGTGGGTTTTTTGCCTTGTTAGAAAAATAGGTCATAAGCATGCAGCTGTAATATTTTTGTCTAACTAATCAAGCATGGTAATAAGCTCAACTTCATTTTACAAATATTTTTGCTGTCTCCATGAAAAATAAAAGGGAGGAGATTGTAATGTACATTATTTCCAGCTGGTGAACAGTTTGCAAAATTTGTTTCTTTAAAGCTTTATTCTTGATTTTCTTAAGTCTTGATGGGGTGTATTCTCTTAAATGTCTGGCTTTTGCTCTTATGGTCTTATTTACAGTGTTTAAGTGTACTCAGTGATACCTTAATTAAACTACACAGCTGGTTTTGCAGGAAGGTTGCCGAAGACATCCATTTTGATTTTATACAAATGCAAAAATAGTGCTCTCCAGTAATAATCTGAGGGAAGGGAGAAATAATCCTTTCATGTGGAAAATAGCTTTTTGTCATTAAATACTTTTGTTTCATCCGACTGCCCCATCTCACGTTAAATAATGTTCCAGTGGGAGAACAGTTTGACCCTCTTCTGTATTGGAAGGGTCTATTCCTTGTATCAGGTGAGATCAGTGTGCCCTTAGGGTGTGAAGCCATGAGCTCTGCCCCATCTGTAGGGAGCACTTGTGCTGTTTTGAAGTCCTGGGGAGTCATCCCAGTTTGATGAAGAAGAGTCAATCAAATCTGAAGCACTCATTTTTCTAAATACCAATTCTGAAAGCTGCTGGCAATAATGCCCTCAATGCTCTAGATTTTATTCTGGATTCTGCTCTTTCCAGGTAAAGCAAGACTCCTTGCTAAGTAAAATACTACATTGGAAGAGATCACTGTCCTAAGTTGCAGAGTTGTTTGCCCTTAATAAATGTGTACTCACAGGATGACTCCTATTCAGTATCTTTTAGAAGGTGAATACACCAGTAACTCCTCAGTTCAGTAAATTATTTCAGTTTAGAAATAAGTGTGAGAGCCCATCCCTGAAAATCTGTTGGGCTTTTAAATATGCCTGCTTTGTCAGTTTGCAAAGTATGTATTGTGCCGATGCTTGACTGCGATCAGTATGCATTGCATAGTGATGGCCTGTACATCTACTGCTCTTGTGAAAAAGGACTCCAGATGATATTAATGGGATGGGCAACTTTATCCTGAGTGGTGGTGACTATACTGGGGACTGTAGAAAATAATGATGTGATATGGTGTTTAATTATCTGAACCATGCTGAGGCTGTAACCAAGAGAAGAAATGTGACCCAGAGGTAATCAAATGGACGTAATCCTTTGCAGCTGCCATGGAAATACTCCATGCAACTCCAGTGTTGAGTTTCAAAAAGCATCCTTACAGAATTGTAAAAGGTTTGGAGAAAAAAGCTGAGAATGACTAAGCATGAAGACACAGGATTTATAGTGGCATGCTATGTAATGACATCTTTTTAGGACTGTTTGTCAGCAGAGATGACTTGCTGCTTTGCACCCTAGCAGCACAGTGCACTGCAGTCTTGAGTCTGCTGCTGGGGTAGATGAAAGTACCTTTGTCAAAAATTCTCTTCAGATAAAGGGAAGGGTTTGTGTGGTTTTTATAACCTGGGTAATTTAGGCACATCAGTTTAATGTTGACCCACAACGTGGATTTATTACAGCAAAAAGTAAGGAGAGGGCTCTTGAGCTTTTCAAGCCGTCTTTTCTGACTAATGAAAACCCTTTGTAACCACAAACTTAAGGAATGCTTAAGTCCAACTGTTCACAGTTAGCTACCAGAATTCTTTATCAGTCTGTATGTTTTGCCTTGTGGAGAACAGATGAAAGGGGAGTGGTTTGTTTACTTAGAAGTAAACATTAAAAAATAGAACACAGTTTAGCAGATGAAAGGGAATGCTGAACAAATGTGAATAACTATTTAGGTTTGGAATAGAAAAATGCAGCTTCCTTATAGTCGCAGACCTATTACCCTAAATCTTTTTTTAACCCCATTGTATATGAACTTTTGGGTAAGTAACACAGTAATATCCCAACCAAATGTAGTGTTGCAGTATGGAGATTGGAATACACAGAGGTTCAAAGTTTGTAGAATCAGTCCACCTGAAAAATGTACTGTTCTGATAAGCTTACTATAAAAATAATCTGATACACCCCTGTAGGAAGGAAAAGTAGGGCTGCAAAGGTTGAAAGTAGGTCCTGCAAGTGTGCAGCTGCTTTGTCAGCTTGGTCACAAATTCCCATTCAACTTGACAACCCTTCCAGCTTTATAAAGTACAATTCCTCGTGTAGTTGAAGGGATGCTTGGGAGTGGATACTTGAATATGTGGTATTCTGTCTGCCCAGGGTTTCTGTCTTCATGCTGGGTAGATAATACACTTATTCCATATTTCCAGGTCTCTTGAGAAGTTCTAAAATTATTTGGCCACACAAGTGATTTTCTTTGCAGAAAAGTAATACCTTTCTGAATTACAGCAGTATGCTTCAAATCAGATCTGTGAAAAAATATCAATAAAACAAACAAATAAAAAAGCTATAAGCCCCTACCTTGAACTATTTTTATCCTGTCTCATTGAAGGGGAGTGTGTGTGCTGTGGGAAGGACAGTGAAAAGAAAATTCTAGCATGTTGAAGATTTCCTGCATTTAAAATGTTAGGAAAAAAAAAAAAAAAAAAGGAGATTATCCCTGCAGCAATTTAAGGTGGTAGCCAGTGTTAATTCTTTCTATTTTAAATGCTTATTTAATAACATTACCAGACTGAAATTACCTTTTGGACAAAAATAATACAAGTGGAACAAATAGATTATATGCAGAGCAATTGAGTTGATGTTGCCATAGGAACCTTTATTTTTCTCTGGCAGTATTTTAACAGTGTAGCCTTAATTGCATTTAATAGCATGTATAGTTTTTTTTCTTGTGAGTATGCATAACTGAAAATCTGCAAGACTCAAAGCTACTGCAGTGATAATTTCTTACATCAGTAGAGCTGAAATACTGATGTGGTCAAGAAACCAGAGCATTTTTCTCTGCATAGTTTGACTATGCCTTACCTATTTCTCTTACAGTAAAGCAAAGAGTTACCAGTCAGGGTGTAGAATAAGTGATAACAACCTAGAAGAGATGTGAGTGAGGGTCAACTTTATAGATACCTGCAAAATCATGAGTGAGCAAAAGGAGAGACAGACTGAGCGTTCAGATTTCCAGAGCTGAAAGCATCAAATTAGGTTGGTAAATGTGAGTTGCAAAGCAAAAGATGAGGGGTTTGTATATCATGAGCAGCAGATGTGTGGAACTCCTTGCCAAGGGCGTTGAAGATACTAAAAATGCATGTGGGCTCAAGAACAGAGCAGGTAAGTCATTCAAGAATTGCTAAAAGTAGCAGTAGCTGTATCTGCCTCAGGCTGTCTCTGAAAATGTAGAAATTAGAGGTTGGGAGGGCAGTTGTGGGAAATGTTGGACAGTTCTCTAATGCCTGCTCATGGCTATTCCTGTGGATGGAGTCTTTGCCTAGACAGATGCCAAAGACTTCCCTGATCAGATCCAATATGGCCTCCTACCTTAATCTACTGGGATAAATTAAGTCACAATCTATCCCAGTGCTTCCACTGGTGTTTGCAAAGAAATAGCATTTCCTAAAATAGGGGGAGAAATGGGTGAAGACTTTGTGCTGGTTATGGACAAAATGGGTGTCAGTCCACTTGGTATCTGTACCTGCACATATTCAGGCATGCTTTTTGAATTGCTGTGTTTGATGATTTAATGCCATCTGTTCCTCAGATGGCTTGTTTAATAGCTTAAACACAATTTTACTGGGGGCTGCAAAAGTATTTTCTTCCATTTCTGAAACACTGAACACAGATATTTAAATATTCTGGATGAAGACCTTCAGCATTTTTAGAAATAGAGTAGTGAAAATTTGGCCTAACCTCTTCTCTTCAGCTATGAAACTTAGATGCTTGGGGTTAAAAAAAAAAGGGGTGGGAAGTGGTTCATGGAGAGAGAAAAAAGAAGAAACAGATTAGTGGTTTTTTGCAAGGAGAAATGTATTGCTGCCCTGATTTTGCTGATTCTTTTTTTGTTTGGCATTTCTCAGCAGCAGGATGCAGAAAGATTTCTATTATATCAGACCAGAGTAGTGTAACAAAGCAGTAACACAGTTTAATTTTCCACAGGGAAGGCAGGCTTTTATCAAACTGTGTGGAGGAGAGTAGTAATGGACTAGATTTTCATTATTAATGTACCACATGTCCCCAGTGAATTGCAACAGTGTGATGCTGTTGTTCTGTGAGCAGTAGCGATGGGTTGTATCATCTTTCTTAACAGCGATTTTTGTTTCCAGTATGGAGGACTCCTTCTAGCCTGTACAGCCAGAAACAGCAAAATGCATTTTCTTCATCTCTGCATCACTTTTGGAGCCAGCTTGTCTCCATGGCAACACATTAGCCTGAAAGAGATGTGGAGACTGGGGAGGAAAGGAATGAGTTAGAACGAGCCGGGCGGTGGTGTGTGTCCCCAGCGTCAGCGCATCAGCCTTTTGATAGGAGGATTTTGTTAACGCCCATCCAAGGCTCCTGTGTAGAGCTTCTTTATTAGAGGAGCTGCCAGGGCATCTGCTTCTTTTCTGCATCCTTTTTCTATTTTTTTTTTTTTTTTTTTTCCAAATACACCCTCCACGCCCCCCCTTTTATTTTAGTCGCGGCCTCAGTGAAGATGTGCAGCTCATTTTCAGCTTCCCGTGAGCTGCCTTGTGCTCTGGCATTTTGCAAAGGCAGGAAGGCATGGCTGCATTTCACTTGACCTTAGCAGCGAAGTGAAATCTCCTGTATGTCACTGGAGGATACTGACTATGCAGAAATTTATTGAAGCAGATTATTATGAACTGGACTGGTATTATGAAGAATGCACGGATGGTAAATATTTTTTCCTAGTCTCTTGTTGCAGAATTTGGAGCTTTTAAGACCGGAGCATCATTTTTCAATGGTTTTAAAAAGGAAATACCCGGAAAAAGGCAACACCCAGGTGTAGCAGAGATGCCTGCACCTCAGCATCTCTTGTGAGTGTGCTGCAAGAGACTCTGCTGTATAGCTTTTTCCTCTCTGAAGGGAGTGGCAGAGCAGCATATGCTCCATATGAGCTGTCTTTGGGCAGGGGAAAGAATATTTGAAAAGCTAACTATCTATAATAATTGAGGTGAATTTAAATATACTGACAGTAAGATTGATTATTGGTCAAAGTTTGATGTGTGTGTTTTTTCTGCATTTCCAATATTCTATAATATGTATATATTTGATGTGTTAGTAGGCAGGACATGTTTTCTCTCTGGTTATTTGTCTGTGAAAGACATTAAAAATGTAGATTCTTACAAGTGAGCAGGTTAACTTTTTGAATTGGAAGAATTACAAACTCTGGCAAGCATTATCTTTTCTGCCGTTTACAATTTTTGTGTAATGTTTGCCAGGGTGATTATTTCTGTATCAGGAGACCGAATGTTTTCATCAGGCATTCTGATAGAATGCAAACAAAAAAGGGTAAGGAATTGCTTAAACTGCATTCTCTGCAGCAAGAAAAAAAATCAAGATCCTTTATTGATGCCACTCTGAAGCAAAATGCCGCCCTTGGGAATGCAGAAGTTTTCTATGGATTTAATTCTGGTTGGAGAGCTTAGCTTAAACCAGGCAAGTCCAAGATCACAGTGAAGCAAAGCACAGAAAGCAGGAAGGAATGTAGGCCCAGGAGATAATGTACATATGTAATACACAAAGATATTTCTATGATGGTGCTCTGATAACAGTATCAGAGGGGATGTGAAGTGTAAAGATAGAGGTGACAAAATCTGAATGCTTTTTAATGGTCTTTTGAATGTCGTGTGCCTCCATTTGTTTCTCAGTACTAGATTTTGAAACTGAATGCAGTTTCAGGAGCTTGTTACACTTGAACTTCTCTTATGTTTAATTGATTATTCCTGTCCAGGTGTTCAAAGAGAGATGTGCATATTTATTTGAGATCTAACCACTTGAAGTTGAATTGAATCTATTATGTAACGTTTATCCTCTAGGTTTAACCCTAGTAAATACTGTAGCATCTGATTAATCTGCATGATGTAACAGCCTGAGTTGGCCCGCTTTTAGAAGCTTAAGAAACAGACCATTTGTACAGTCAATAGAAGCTTTCCCCAGGTTAAAGCTCTCACAGGTAGCTTTTTTTAAAGTATTTTCTGTTGTTGATTTTTATGATCCTTTGTCTGTCTGGTCAAAGTGTCATGTGGAAGGGTGGTGTGCCCGAATGTCTGAGCTAAGAGTTGATCTGCTCACCCATTCCATGGTTATGAAATAAGCAACAGGTGTTGGGCAAGCATTTAAATACCTTGTGGGATGAGGACCTCAGGTGCACAGTAGTGGTTGCTCGGATTCTGGGCTTACAGGTTTTCCTGTCAGTGCTGAGCCCCTGCCCAGAACACTTCTTCCATCAGCAGAGATCTGCAGAGTCAGCTGGAGTATGTGCTGGCTGTCTGCTTCAAGTATTTGGGAAGTTCTTCCCTAAGAGAAAGAAGAGTTTAATGTCTGATAGGGAAATATCTCTCCAGCAGGTAAGGCATAATGCTTTTTTGCCTTTTTTTTTTAATTACTATTATTATTTAATTAAATTATTAGTTTTTAGATGATGAAGGGTAGGGCTGTCAGTCCTGTCTTGGCCTCTCAGGTGAACAGCAATCTCAAAGGGTTCATTGAATTTTATGGGGTTTAACTTTCTTTTACTTCTTTGAGTTCAGGTGTGTGAGAGCGAGGAAGATTTGAGAGATGCCATGGAAGGCACAGTCTTTGGCCTTAGATACTGGAATGTTAATTTGGGTTTAAAACAGTGTTGGCATTTACCCTTGACAGAGTAAGGTTTTCTAATTGTGGTAGCAGACAAAGGGCATCATTATTGTAGATGATAGAGCTTTTCCAAAAACCTGAAGCAGGTGACATATTAAGAGATGCCTGTCTCTTGATTGTTTTTTATTTTTCTGCTGTGTGTTTGTTGATACCAGAATCATTTTCCTGAGAATATTTTTCCATTCAGTCTAGTGAGATAGGTAGTTGCAACTCAGCTGACCTGTTCTGAATATCTATTTTAAGACAAAAAGCTATTGAAGCATAGCTAGAGAGCCAATTTCTCTGCCTTACATGGACTCTACAGAGCTCAGATATATGTATGCATTCAGTTATGAATCCCACACAGTTCACCCTTCTTGATAAATATAACATTGGAAAATAGTGGGTGGTACATTAAAACTAATAGGAATCTTCACAAGATAATATCCTGCAGAATTATTTTTCTGATGAAATTGTTCATACATTTTTTTGTCAGAGCCTCTGGGACTCAGATTTCCATTTAAAACACATGAGTTCATTTGGTTTCCTTTGTTTAATAATTTTTTTAGCAGTATGTGGTTTATTGTTCTTCAAAGAAAAAAAAGCAGTCTAAAATTAAATCAGGATATAAGGTTTTAATGCTATTATTTAACTTAAAAGGTGAAGAAGCGACTCACTGTTACCTCAGATGTAATGAATTTCTGTACTGACTGACAGTAATGATATCTTCAACTTGCATTTGTTGGTGGTATTTTTTAATGTCTTGCAAAAGAAAAAAATGCTCAAAATTTGCAATTTATAAGTCTTGACAAAGACTTTCTAGGGTTGGAACAATTAATTCTTTTACATAAGGTCCTTTACAAAGTTTATTTTTGGTAGGAGTAGATGGAAATAGACAATAAAATGTCACTGTATTTGAATCACTGGTGTTAACTAACATTACAATAAATTGAAACTTCTATGAGTAACTACTACACTGTGCTTTTTATATACATTTTCAAGCATAATATGAGTGACACTTGTCCCCTTACTTGGTGTTAACAAAGTATATTGTGTAGGTGGAATGGGGAAAGAGCTGGGGCTGTACTTGAGTAGGAAAGTAGCTATTTTCATAACAGACGTGGACAGAACCAGTGATAAAGAGGAAAAGCTGAAACTTTTCTACTCTTATTATGAAAGATAACAGTATAAAAGTTTAGGTTCATCTAAGTGTTTTTTAATAGAAAAAAATACATTCTTAAAATCTCACATGCAACTTGGGTGAAAAAAATCTATACTAAACCCTGACAAACTACCAAACAAGTGAACAAAAAGATAAGTATATATCCATAGAAATTTTTATGAATATGCTTGTTCCTTGCCTCTCTCTTAGTGAAATATTTTTCTAAAGAACAGTGCTTTCTAGAGAAATCCAAACTGACTTTAGAGCAAATTACTTTTCTTGTGGTTTCTTCCACCACTTGTTTATTTCTACCTCAACAGTTTATAACAATGCATGAGTTCAGTTGCCTATGATTCCAGGTGGCTTGGTGAATGTGCAATTGGATCTTTTCTCCTCTTTTCATTTGCCCTGAGTTTTTGCAATTTCTCGTGGAGGGAATGGTGTCTTTCTTTTTCTTTCCCTGCCAGACCCATGATGTGCCTGGTTTCTTACACATGCTGAACCTTCTGATCACTTTATGTTTGCCTGAGCCACTCCATCTTGTTCCAGCATCCTGTTCTGTATTTTCTTCCCACTCACGTTGAAATATTTTTACCACCTGGTATGTTTGCAGTTATTGTTTAGAGTTTCTCTCCTCTATTCTATTTTCCACTCTACTGATAGGATTATCAGCAAGCTCACTAACTTTCTTTTTAACAATAGTAGACAATGTTACTGCTTGTTCTTGATGTCTTACAGTTGATTACTTACTGTTGCCTTGCTTATGCTTATCTCCCTCATACATTGGCCCCTTTAGTGTGCATCCCTGTGGGTAGAGTAACCCTGGTGTTGCTCTGAATCTTAGTCGATGCTAACTCTGGATATGCTGCTGAAATCTGGGAGAATCACATGAATGCCTTTGGCATCAGTTTCTGAAACAGCCCTTGCTCCATAGGTATGCAGCTAAAATGCTCATTCAGGTTGATTTTGTTGTGCTTCCATGTCTTCTATCTCTATACAGGATAAATGTAGTTGAACCTTGCTTATATTCGTATAATTGTTGATACCATTTTCCTGGTTTTCTGCTTTTTGCCATCCCACTTCTTTCTGTTTACTCCTTCATTGACTTCCTGTTCTTTATCAAGTCACATAAGGCAACACACATTGCAGCATAGAGATATTTTTTGAAATATATATTTTAATATATCAACTGCTAAGTATCCAGATAAGTGTTTTCCCATTCATTCCTTTTCTTTCCCTTTCTGCAAGAGTAACATGCTGTCCTTTTGGTGGAGTGATAGAAGATATTTTATGTGGGATTTTGAAAGAGTGGGAAACATGAAACCTGTAAAAATTTGAACAAACTAACTTTGCTTGACTGTACATATTAACAGCACACATTACATAACAAATTTATCTCCCTCCCTGAAAAGCCCACCCCAAAATACCCACATTTCTTCACCAGCATGTTTAAATCCAAGTGTTGCCATTTCATCTGCTGTTTTTAGACTTCTTGGCTTACAGAGAATCTCTTTGTTCTAGATGCAGCATTGTTAGTAACAGTCAATTGTGCAGAAGTTAAATATTTTTATTGATACGGGAAAGTTAAAATGATTTGAATGCATTGGAGTTCCTTGGAAATAATGAGTCAGGATGTGAGGGTTTGTTTGTATTGTGTCCAGCCTCACCCTTCTTCAGCCTAGCTCCTCGTTTGTGTGTTTCCTGTTTCATGGCAGAGCTGCTGAGTATAGTCTGTAGCTCAATGCAACCGTTGTACTTGGAGTGTGCTTGGAGCACTGCAACCCCCTTTACAAGCTTCCTGACAGGAGGTAAAGGTCTTCAGCTGCTAATTCAGTGTGGGGATTGCAGCAAATACACCAAATTTGCTTCCCAGTGGCAACCCATAACAAAGGATCTTCATTCTAGTATGCTCTTAAAGTCCCTAAGTCCCTTAGTATGTGTGTACAGGAAATATTAAAAATCTCTTTTGAATCTTTCCAGATTAGATTGTATATTTTCAGAACAGAATACAATGTAGCTTTTTAATTTTTTTTTTAATCCATAGCTGCTTATTGGTTGGTGTTTGTTGAAAACCTGGCTCATAGTCTTTAGCAAGTAAATGTTCCTGTAGTGCTAAGGGGGTGTAATGCGGAATACGTGAAAAATTAGTTGATAGTGTGAGGGTGGGGCATACATTCCTTTGCCACCCATTATTGCTCCAGCATTTATCATATGCTGATATCAAAATAGGAATTGCAACACTTTCTCTCAGCTTTTGAATGTCAGAGTCCTCCTGTGTGGCATGACTTGATATTAGTCACAGTTCAGAAGCCAGCTTGTGGGAATGTTCAATTGACTCTCCTTATATTGTCATGTGTTTTAGACAGCAACATGCCTGCTTTCAGTGTATCCTTCACAAACAGGTGGTTAGCTGTAGTTGACCACTTGTCAGGATTATTAAAAGCACAGCATGTTTATCAGGGGTGGACTTTTCTGTCCCTAGGCTTTAAAAGGTGCTTCTTGCATTCTTTTAATATGACTTATTGTTTTGGTTACTTTCTCAGTTTCCATTTTCTAACTGTTACTGAAATATGATAAATGGTCACTGAATAGCAGTAGGTATTTAAGACCCTTACCATCTGATTGTAAGTATTTTTTAAAGAGTTGATTCACTGTTACAGGGAAGAACTGAAGACACAAAAGTGCTAAGCTTCAGAACAAGAAGTTATTAATTATTACTAAAATCACATATTTTAATGTAATGATGTGGGGAGAAAGAGACAATCTTATTTATCCCCTGAGTTTTTGAGGTTATTGCTGCTGCTGAATATTGCAGTAAAGTTTGGCAGTCACAGATCAAGTTGCTTTGAGTGGCAAAACCTTTATTCAGAAATGCGTGTTTCTTCCCTCAGCAACCACTTACATGTATTTAATATCCTTTGGCTGTTACTTATATAAACATTGTTGCATTGTCTGCATATAAATATTGAGAGTTTAAAATGTAGAACAGAATCATTCATCATTGTCGTGTAAAAGTTGTTGCTTCCAGTCTCATACTACTACCTCATTCTTCCTCACCACTAGAGAAATGGTAATACCAGAATTGTTCCTACATGACCCAAACTCACGTTCTGCTGGCTTGCAATGTAATGTTTGTCTGTCTGCCTGTCCTAGTTATGTCCCCTCGGAGGAGGATGAGGTGCCTTTGCCTTGCAGTGCCCCCACTTTGCTTGCAAGTGCTTTGCCTCGTGACATGGATAGGAAGGCTTTAGCAGCAAAGGGCACCTGCTTGCCACTGCAAGTAAGGGAGACAACTTAGCAAACAGTAAATATCTATGGCTACAAAAAGTTCAGTAAGAAAGTTAGCCTGCCCTATGTGTGTAGTCAAGATTAGCAAACACAATCCGATGGAAACCAAGAGGTCTGAGCACAAGAGATTTGTTTCTTACTGAACAAAGAGGAGATGCATGCACCCCTGAAAATTCGCTTGGGTGCCATATGTGGGCTTGTGAGGCATTTCTTTTCCCACAGCAGACTGAAGAGAAAAATGACTGTGGAAAATGCAGTATTTGACAGCTAATGGGATGTGTCATTTAAGTTCTTTGTACCAGTGTAATCTCACCTTTGTAGAAGCAATAAAAAAAGCTCCTTTCCCCAGCCTAATTCTTCACTTAATGGTTCTGGCGTGTGGTGGGTGCTGCAGTCAGATGCTGCTGTACTGCACAATAGCCCTGGGTATCAAGATCTCTCTTCTGGGTGGGATTGGCAGCATATGCACAGGCTCAGGCTGTACACAGCTCCAGTGAGGTCTTGCTGCATTGGGCAATGTGAGAGGTGATTTATGACTGTGCTGGTGCACACCCTTCCCCAGGTGTGACAGTCAGAGGCTGGGTCAGACTTCCGCGTTGAGGCACTTGCGGGGAGCTACCACTTCACTCATAAGAGCAGGGGCAGAGGAGAGGGCAGAGCCTTGTTGGTGTGAGGAGTGTCAGGGAGGGTCTTTCAGCCCACTGACTTCATCTGAAATATGTTAGTAGGGCTTTTGAGCAAAAACTGGCTACTCTCAGAGCTGGTCTGAGAAGCAATATAAACCTTCTAGTAATTATTAGACAGATGGTCTCTTCCCTCCTCCATCCCATCTGCACAACTCAAAGCTGTTGCACTAAGGACAAGTACTCAGTCTCTCCGGAGTTCCCTGGCTGAGCATGTGAGTGAGGAAAGATGGTATCCTGCTTTGTGGAGACCTTGCTCTGCTCTCCCCAAAGATACAGCCTTCGAGGGAATGACTTCCCATTGCCTGTGAGATTAAGGCATCATTTCGTGTCTATCTGGGATAACTGCAGCAATGTCAGTAAACGAAGAGGAAAGCTATGAATATGACTATGAAAAGGAAAATGAGAGACGACGTACTTCCAACAGGCAGAGCCTTGAAATCTTGGAAGAAGGTACTTTCCAGCTTTTGTTTCTAATCTTTCTTGGTAGTAGCACATGGCAACATGCAACATATTTGTGGATTAAATAGGCAAAATTTTCTGGTTTATGTGTGTAGCCAGTATGTTTGGATGAAGTATTTGTCTAATATCTAAATAAGATATATCTTAATTTATGTATACTTCTTGAAAGAAAAAAGACATTATCAACAGATGTAGGCTGTGCAAAACCTATTTTATAATGAAAGAGAAATTGGGGAATTTTATCTCTCTGGAATTGTAATGTATTTTTTATATGCACACAATGTGTCTGTCTTATGAAACTGTATATTTTAGGTTGTCATTCCCAGCAGGTGCTTCTAGAACAGAGCAGCAATTTTGTGCTTATCCATGAAGTTGAAAGCGCATAGACAGAAATAATCCAAGTGTAGGGGTTTATGACTTAAATTTTCAGTATAAAAACCAACCCAAAAATGTTGTCATACTTTCTGGAAATAAGGGGCAACTGGCCCGTTCAGATGGAAATGGGAATGTATGTGCAGTGAAAATCCTCTTGTGCACCTGCTGTATGAAGAGGGTACCTATTCTAGGGCTGCTTCCAGCCAATCTGGTAACCTTTTTCAGGGTTTCAGGTAGCAAAAGCTGAATGCCCCATTCCTCTTATTTCATGTGCCGTAAATTTTGCTCTGAAGCAGTAGTTTTATGGTGGAAAATTGTTACTTCGAAATAAACTATTGTAAAGCTGATGTAAGGATGCTTTGAAGGATTGTTAGCACAGAAAATGCCACATGCTGTGAATTTACATCCATGTTCACCTCATGGTTAACAGTTCCTGTGTCCAGAGTTCTTGGTGCATGAACCATGCTCTTTGAATGCCATTGCATAGGATTTTCCTGTAAAAACTCCCTCACAATCAAATATCCCACCTGGTTTTCAGATTTGTGTGTCTGTGCAAAAAAAGGAAGGTGCTGAAGAAAATACTGGCAAAAAGAAAATTTAAAACTGGGGAATGGGATGGAGAGGAAGCTTATCAAGAGATGCCAACTGACATTTTTTTATAATTTATTCCTGCTTTTTTTAGCAATTAAATTACTGCTAAAGCATACATCATGCTGTTCTTAGTCTTTCTGCTGACTTTACCTTTCATCCAGATCTAACAGTCTGAAGCTGCTGTTGTTGATTTTGAGAGGGGGAAAAGAAAAAGTTGAGTTCTATCTGGGATAAATTTAGCCCTGTATTTCTACAGCGCCTTCCTCTCAAAAGCTCAGTGTGTTTGAAATGTCTTCTGAAGATGCCTTTTTGTCTCCACCTATGCGTTCATGTCACCTACACACTCAGTGTAGCAGAGACACAGATACACAAAACCTATATATGGTATTTCTATGTATCTTTGCGTGTGGGAGTGCTTGCAAAGGGTAGTATTTCTCTTGGAGAATGGGTGAGTCAATCCATTCTGAAGTAAAGCAGATGGAAGCACCAGCATGCAGCCTTTTCATCCTGAACAAAAGAAACATCTTAGCTATATCTGGCTGTAAATCTGGTACCAGAAATGGGAAATCAGAGGATATGCTTCACTTCAACCATTTTTAGTTATTGAAAAGAAGAGGATAAAAGTTGTATAATTAAGACTCCATAACTGTTTCACCTGTTCCATGTGCAGGATGTGTACTCGCTTCTTGATTCCATAGTCATTTTGATGTGGTGAGGTTTTTTCTCTCGCAACATTTAGATGCTGTAACTCTCTTCAGTCCTGTTTCTGGAGCCTGTCACAGAACTAATGTTACGCATTGGCAGCATTACAGTCGGCTGTCTTGATGAGAGTGGAAGGCACCTTCATAAGGGTCTGGGCAGAACAGTCCTGGAATCACTGCATTATTTTGGAATTGTAAACTGGCCTGACAGCAATATGTTTACTTCTCATTTGACAGGCTGGCCTTGGGGGGCTGACTGCAGTGAAACTGCGCAGGGATATCTGTTGATAGTGTCTACTCAAATTTTCTCCATAAAGGAACCTGAGCTATGAAAGGATGACTTGTCTGCTTCTTTGGATTAGTGATTTGTTGGATCAGCTGTTTCTGAAAGGGATCTATGTTTTGATTCTTGCTTTTGCAGCTGGGAGAGGAAAAGACTCTTACCTGCGTATGGTGGCAGCCATTTCCATCCATTAATGTAGTAGTTTAAAAGTCCTGTTTATCTAAAGTACTTAGTAAATGCAGGTAAAGAATCTGTCTCAAGTTGAATTATAAAGAAAAAAATAAGTCTTGGGATCACTATTAAAATCTTAAATCAGGCACTCCAGGGAGTGCCTTTCAGAGAATGTAAAATACAACAGGACGGAGGCCTTTCAGAGCTCTGGAATCTGTGAATGCTAGAGCAAAAAAGATGGAGAGGACTCATTCTTGAAGGCTTTGGCACAAGCATTCCCTCCCAGAGTTGGAATAGGAAACGATCACATATTTAAGGAGATAGCTGACAATGACTTACAGGCTTGTAACTTCATTTTGGGATTTTAAAGATGTACAGATCCTGATTTAAATCTTTCACCTCTCGGCTTTTTGTTCCGAGATTCAGGTGGTTTTAGAGTCTTTTTGCCTTCTGCAAAGCTCTGAGCCAGACACAAGAAAGAAGCGGAGTCTTCAGGTTCTGATTTTTCAAGGTTGCATGCTTTGTTTATTGTTTCTTATCTTACAATTTTCTCAGTGCCCAACAAAGGTCTGTGCAGCTGCTCAGGCATTTGATGACTCCTCCTCACACGGGGCTGTCGCTATCTTTTATACTAATTGCTACGTGTTCTTTATTTATCATTATTTGCCAATACCTATCACTTATACTAAAAAGGTCGTCTCTACTTTGACCCAATCTCCTGAAACTGCTTTGTGCCACTGTCACTACAGAAAATGGAGTGAGGGAAGAAGAAAGAAGAAGCAGGAGACATCGCCCCAAATCCTCCATCTTGCCCCCATTCACTTCAATACTAAAAACCCAAACCTACTGTTTTTTCACCCTGTGATAAGCTAAACTACTGTCTTTCACACTCCTGTGGCTTGCAATCCTTCCCGCAGTGCAGGAAGCCTTTCCCATGGACTGAGATCAAAGCCAATGTCCCTCTGGGCTCTGGGCCAGGGTCCCAGACCCCCCTGTCTAGGTCTCTGACCCTCCAGGGCAGCCAAAGGAATGCCCTGGACTCCAACATTCATCCATGTATTAGTTACATTGACTGCATCGAGACATGACTTGACGAGAAATGAATGGAAGAGAATGTCAAGACAGTAACTCAGTGGCTAGCAGTAAAAAATCCTGCAAAAAAAGTTTTAACTTTGAAAAGAAGAGCTATCCTGAGCTGTATCTGTAAATGATGGATGCATTAATGCATTTAAGAGAATTAAGGTGTTCTCTCCAGAGACTTTTTCTTATTTTCTTAGTTTCACTTTGTGTATGTATTTTTCAAGTTACCACATTTGATCTGTTTATGCTAATAGGAGGAACAAGTGTTTGATGCTCTTTTTGAATTTTCTTTTAACTTGATTTTTTGTTCAGCACTGGAAAATTTCATGCAGTTCATGTCCTACTTCGAGGAAGTACTTTGAAATTACTCCCTGCCTGAGGTTTTAGGCAGAGGCTTTAGAAAATAAGTAAAAGCAGTGATTTGTTGTTTTCTGGGCTTTATTTGCGAACCTGAGTTTAAGTAATGATAAAAGTTTTTATGTGAGACTTTAATATAGGATTTGCTAAACTATTTGAATACCATATAAGAGAAAGGGCAGTAAACAAACACTCCTTAAACTATAGCCTTAAACAGCAAGAAAAAAATTTCTTCTTTCAGAAGAATCAGTACCTGCAGCTTAATATTGAAAGATTATTTTGTGAAATGTGCCGTTGAAATTACAGTAACATTGAAATTGCATGCTGTAGCGTTTGAAGAAGACAAAACCCAAATCTATTGGATTGTCTGTTGAACTTCCTGACTATGTAGCTCTCACATTATGTTCTTCCAGACTCCTGCACAGAGCTCGCCCACAGTGTGATCTGACAGCTGTGAAGCAGTTGGCGCGCTGTGACCACTCCTCATCCCTCTAACCAGGGTCATGCACCTCTCACCTCCCTGACTGACCTGCTCCCTGCTCTGGGGGTGCTGGGGGAGGCTGGGGGAGCTGCTGGGCTGTTTTGTTAGCATTTGGATTTCTAGCAAGTTGTCTCAGAAGCACATTCTTCAAGCTCTGGTGACAGTAGTAATTAAAATTTTTAAAACTCTTTAGATAGACATATTCTCGTAGGGCTGTCTCAAATGTGGCAGGCAACAGCAGACCTGGAGCCTCTGCCCCAGTTTAGCGAGGGCTGCCAAAAATACTTCTGCATTGGAGGAGAAGCTACCATGTTTATCTTTAACTGTGGAAAATCAGTAACAGCTGACAGCACATTTGAGGTATAGTTTTCCTGTACCTTTTCCTGAGTTTATTTGAAAGGTTGTATATTTAATATGGCACAGTTTCAGAATTCCACATGTGCTTGGCTCAAGTTGACGTACTGCTCACCGTAACCTGTGCCAGAGCATAACTATCAGTGGCTCTGGAACTGAAGCTGTAATTTTTAGTGGGTGCATTATCCTTGGAGTGTAAAAATAGCCTTTGAGGAATGAATCCATCGAGAGCTGAGGAGTCCAAATCTGCCAGGGTCTTAGATGACTGACATTTGCCAAAGTGGCAGCAGGGAGCACGGCTGCTCAGTCAGATATGCCATGTGTGTTCTGTGTGGCTCCATGTGCAGCATTCAAGATGCAATGCCCTTGCCATTGTATCTTTGGTGTTTGGACAGAGCTGTGAGCAGAGAGGAGCAAGACAGAAGCTGATTGTGAGGTAGGGCTTGTCATGACTGAGCAAGAATATAGCAGGTCTTGCCATAGTAAAAGGCTTTTGGTAGGGAATTGTTATGAAATAAAGCACTGTCTCCTCCCACCACCTTGCCAATAGGAAGCATGGGTGTTTAAATGGCAAGAGATCTGTGCTCCGTAAGCAGTATTCGTTTCCCTGATGAAGTTTCTGATGAATTAAAATTTTGGTAGTAGGGAAATCCCCATGCACTAGGGCCTTCCCTGTTGGACTCCGTAGTTAGACACAGGTCAATATTATCTGCCCCAAAAGTTAAACTTTAGAAGGCATGTTAGCCCTCATGCTTCCTAGTAGTTAGAAACAGATGTGAAGAGGAACAGTGGGATCTGGGCTTTCCTCTTCAGCAATTGCAGCTGTCTTTTATTTCATTAGTTTATCATTGGTTGATAGGTCTCAAGCATGAAGAGGGAGTATATGTTCAGGGATGCAGGGAACAGAAGCTGAGGATACCTGTGACTGGCACTGGTGATGTATTTTTTTCTTCCTTCTGTTTGAATCCTTTGTTTGGCAGGTGGTGGCTCATTGCATAGGCTGGCAGTAGTGTTATTCTTGTTCCCTTCCCCTTCTACGGCTGTCTCCTGTTCCTGCAAATATCCTGTACTCTAAGTAGCATACTTGTTGAATAGGTGACTTTCAGGGAGCCGTCCAAAAAAGTGTGTGTGTGTTCCTCCATGTCCCGTTGCATCTTTGGCTTGGGATTCAGTCCTCCATTAACTAGACGACAAGAAATAAATGCAGGGTGCATCCTTTCAGCTGTGCTTTGGGAAACACAGGAATGTGGTTACCAGTAAATTTGCAGGCTTTAGGATGGTATAAAGATGGTGCAAGGTACTTTAAGGCAGAGGAAATGTTTGATCTGTGTAGCGTTTGTCCATTTGCATGTTTGGCTTTAATAAAAACCCCAAATACTTTGAAATGCAAATGTGTCCCCAGTATCATGTATTTAGTGCTGCCATGAAAATAATGTGGTGTCTGTTCTTTGTTTCCTGTTCTGGATCTGGAACATTAGCTTCAAAGCACTTACCAAAATAGGTGACTTTTTAAAAATTACTCTTTTTGTGTTGTCTGTCAGCCTTCTCCATAAGCTGAGAAGTGCAAGGTATATTTGATTTGGCTGTTTGCATGCATCCATGCACTTAAACACAGTGCTCCCTATCACCCTTGAGCAAAAACTACTGATGTGTCAGTGAGCAAAGAGGTCAGTAATTTGTCACTGTAGGTTTTGCATTACAAGGCACTGTCCTTCATTTGCTCTTGTTTTATCTTTACAGCAGTGTTACCAGGCTCTCATACACAACAGAAACTCCAGCAGGTTAGAAACCTACTATGCAGATTCCTTTACACATGTGGCATGTGGGGGATATATTTCTCCTGCATACTTTACTGATCACACCTCTAAATGGTTTTTCAAAATAGTCTGTCTTCTTCACTGATAGATTTTTTGATCTAAAGAAATCTACTAAAGAAATAAAAACTGCTGTACTTGGAATTGGCCAAATGTTATGTCATAGTCTGTAGAAGCTGAATCAGTAGGTATTTAGGCACTTTTTAGGATTTTTTTTTTCAATGATGCTTCTGAATTCCACTCTCCTCTTATGTTTCACCTTCTCTTTCCCACAAGCCTTGATTTCTGAGTAATTGAAAGCAACACCTCTATGCAAGTTTACCCTCCTTCCTAAAGGAAATCCTTCCTTTTAGTTAGTAGCTCCATGTTTCCACAGTATTGTATGTAGTAGTAGTATGGACAGTAGTTGACTGACAGATTTTATTATATGCTATCTATTGAAAATTATTTCCACTTAGATGGAGAGGATGCATAAAAGGACACTTCTGCTTTGAAACCCTTTTACACTGGCAGAGCAGTGTACGAAGAGCTCTGCTTTGACAATCACCAACAGAACTTTGATGGAAATTTCTAGAAATAAAAGCTATTGGTGACCAGATTCTACTTGCTGCTGGTAACGTCTGTTGTTAAAGTGCTGTGGTATTGCCTTGCCAGGTTATTAAAGTTTAAATGGGAAGTTCTGAAGGAAGGGAGTATCCACACAAATCAACCTTTATCACTCTCTCATCTGAGTGACTTTATTCTGTCTGTGGGAACACCATCCTTTTATCAGCCTGACTGTTAGGAAGGTTATACATTTACCTGAAGTAGGATGGTGTCAGGTTGCCATAGTCCTGCTCATTGGTGATTGTTAGTGCGAGGTACAGAGTTGACATGAGCTTGCTAATGACAATGTCAAATATTATTTTATAGTAGTGATGGAATGTTGTAACCAAGGGAACTATTTAGTGTGCAGTTGTATTGGAAACCTGCTGGCGTCAGGGTTTCTGATAGATGTTTTATGGCATGACTTATGAACTTACTATATTTAAAACAAAACTGAGTTTATGGTGATGTCTGTGTGTGTGTGGATAAATAGTCTTCTGAACATTATGCCTTCTGTCTTTACTTGAAGCAAAGGAAAACTTCTGTTAAACCCCTTTTTTAATTACAGCCAATGCTCTCTGCAAGTTACTGCATTTTTTCTGTGGAATCCTTATTAGTCTGCTTTTGGGAAATATAGCTTGTAGTTTACAGCTGTACTGTATTTTTATTTCTGCAGTGGTAGATTTATTCTTTCTATTGATATGTCATGTTTGTCAGGTTATTACTTTGAAGCAAAAACTTTTTATTGTTACCACTTTCAGACTTATTATTTGGATAAACGCAATTATATTTTGAATACTTTTGTGAAGTATTCTTCAGAGTTCACTGGCACTACTCATGTCAATAAATATTATAAATATTTTTAGGATGTGATCTGCGAAAGTAGAATTAGAGAATTGTGAAAATAAAGAAATTGAATTTCTTGCTATAATTTAAACAATTTTCTGGTGTTTAGGTAGGGAAAAATATCCTCCAACATTTCAACAGATATCGAAGTACCATTGCATTTGATGTATTACCAATGTGCTTTAGTGGTGATCAGCTGTATATTTATATATACGCAGATTGTTTATTTATGAATTAGGTAGTGTTGTTTCCTTAGCGTGACAAACTGTCTCCTGCTAATATTACTGTACAGTTCTGCTTTTTTTTTTTTTTTTTTCTCCTCACTGTATAAATCCTATTAGGCCAGATCTGTCTCTTCCCCCGCCTTAGTGTGCACTAGAACATTAGCTTATCTGCCAGACGGAACCTTAAGTGACATTGCCAAGGATAAATCCCCTGAAGAACAGTTCAGGCTACAGCAGCCCGATAACTCATTGTTCATGTGATCTACAGAATTTCATTTACAGTCCTTTTTTCCAGAATTACAGGTTTCGAGGAAAAAGTGTAGTTGAAAAACAAAGAATAGAAGGGTAGAGCAGAAAGTGCTGTTTTTTCCTGTGACTGTTGATGAATTTTTTGAAGGCTTGTTGTCTTCTAGCTAAGGCAGTGTAGCTTCTTAAAGGATCACCTATGGTGGTAGACTGAACTTCTGCATACTTCCTTCAGTCTGGTGAAACTCCTGGTTTCACCTTAGTGATTAATAATCTCAACCAGTCTAAGTAAATATTTATTATGGGTGATACTGTGGTCACTGTGGTGCGGCTGAGTATTACAAAAACCATTTCTTATTTTGCATGCACACTTTGCTATCTTGTACTGTAAAACCCAGTTCTTATCAATTTTATATGACATAGTCTCTTTCTGATGAACAGTGCCCCTAACAATATTGCAGTTACTTATTCATGGAGTAATGTAACTGCATGTCATACAATGAGTTGGTGACATGATGGAATAGTAATTATGTATTTGTTTTGACTGTTTTGACTTCCTGGTTGGTTTTTTTTTTTTTTTTTTCTTAATAAACTCAAGATACTGTTTTTTAGAGAAGAAAGTTTTAACATTTTAATTTTGTTCTGCCACTACAAAAGCAAATGCTTATTATAAGAGGACCATTTGTATTACCAGTATCACATGAATCTTGGATTTTTTTGAGGGTGGGGGGCGGGGGAGCAGGGGTAGAGTTTTGTTCGTTGTTTTGTTTGTTTTGAGTTTTTAGCTCTTGATGTGCTCATCCAAAGGTCAGCATAAGCAGTTTTTTAGACAAAAACTTACGCACATCTAAACTTAGAAAGATATTTCTTCCAAAGGATAGGAGTTGAACTTCAGTGAACCTTGTGTGTGTGTTCCAGCTCAGAATATTCTGTGATCCTCCCCCAATGGTACTGCCTATCTGATCAATGTTTTGCTTTATTTCTCTGCAGTTTTATGTGCTGAAAGAGTGGGCCAGATGACTAAAACATACAATGACATAGATGCTGTAACACGTCTTCTTGAAGAGGCAAGTATTACATCTGTTTAAGGACCCATACACAGTGTGACAAAGTAGTACTGAAATTATGTGCTACCACTACTAGACACTGGTGGTAGATCGTCCTCCATTGTGGATGAATAAGGGCTCTAAGTGTATGTACACTTATCTCATTGGTAAGGTGAATATTCTTTCTAAATAAAGATCATTTGTTTATCTCAGTCAAATGGATTCATTACTTCTAGTTATTTTTCAGTTGAGGCCATGTAGCTTGTTCTTGGCCAAATGTTTGCCCTAATGAAGGAGGAGGAATCATCTTAAAATGACACATATTTTTACAGTACATGTAAAACTAAGAGCATCATTATTGATGGATATATTCTTTTCAGAAAATAACAAAAAAAAGCTCATAATAATTTTCTCAGATAATTTCTTTCCAGAGAGGTACATAGACACAAAATTAGAAAATATCTAGTACTCTGTTTGTCTTCTTTCCTTCTTTTTCTTACGTTTGATTGATTTGATTTTTGTTTGTGGGGTTTTTAATACCATTATTATGAAAATTGGTATTCTTGTAATCCTTAGCACTCAAGAAATGTCAAAAAGCAACTGTCACAGTACTATGCTTATGTTCAATAAATATCTTGATAAGTTGACTAAAATTAGCTGGTTTTCTGCAGTAAACTTGAGCAATGATTTTCCAAAGAATGCTTATGAGTAATTCTTTACAAACTGTTATAATTGTATTAGTTCATGGCTGACTGCAATTTAGTCCTGTAAACTCAAGTTGCTTGCTTATTGCAATAGCAATGTCAAAAATGGGGTCTTTCCAGCCCATTGGGTGGTCTGTTATTCCTCTAATTCTGCAAGGAAACAACCATGGGAACGAATGCTCACATATCTCACCTGTTCTGGATACCCCTCAGTGCAGTGCAGTCTTAAATTTTGTGCTTTGAGCCAAACCTATTCAAACACCTCTGTACAAATTATCTGTTAAAACTGATGTGTTACCCAAAAGACTTCTGGAATAATTCATCACTCTGTAGTAACAGTCTGTTGACTTGTTTGTGCCCTGTTCCTTTTGCCTTGTTTGGCTGAGATTTACTGCATTTGGTCTGTGGCTCCTTCTAGTAATGATGGCAGCATTCTGCCAAACTGTTTCCTCCCCTGAGTCCCTGTATCCAAATGTCTATAGATCTAGGCATGATACTCATGGGAGCACTGCTTGATGGACTTACTGAGCCACTATGTTAAAGCTTTTTGTGTACTTGGCTATCTGGATGTTTGGAAGGGAAAAATAAGGGAGTGTATAACATGTCAAACTTTATTAAAACAAATACTTTCAGTGAACCTTTTTGTTTTATTTGACCATAATTTCAGATGAAATTACTCTGTTCATAGGGATAGGTGTTCTCCATATGATGATTATCATAAGAGATTGCATTCGTTTGCAGAATTTAACTCCTGTTGCTTTCACACGTACGAGTGAGAGAAAAAACAAAAGCTATCCCTTGTCTGTCCTTCATGTTTGCAAGCTTCAGGTGCTTGCATTACAGCATTGATAGAGTGAAAGGTGGAGCATTTGGGAAGGTAGGAAAGAGAAGATCTTGAAACAGCATGTGTGCAGATATTTCAGAAATCTGTGTCTGTAGCCCTGAAACTAAGGAAAGGGAGTGGCACCAGGCCTGCCTGGGTATGTGGTAAGAATTGGAGCAGATTTCTTCATGAATCTGCTTCCTCAAAATTTTCCAATAATAGTGTGAATGTGCCTTGATTCTCAGTATTATTATTTTTTTACACATTGCTGTAATGAATTGGTTCTGTATCGTGTGAGTAAGAGGCCTATCCCCAAACTGAGGTTTAGAGCTGAATTGCTAAAAATTGTGTAGGAAGGCAGGAGGGGTTATTTGAAGAGCCTGGATATGCACTTACATGGACATTCCTCAGACTGGAAGTTAAAAAACATTGCTGCTAGATAGCTCCTCTGTGGAGTCAAACCATAACAATCTATTTTTTTCCACTCAGTATGTATGAAGTGAGCCAAGTTAGTGAACAATAAGTTGGCTTAAAATATATCCAAATGTATTTTGGTTAACTTGGTGGCACCTATTGTTCTGAAAGATTGTACATAAGATTACATAAAGATTTTATGGCTAGATAATGCCAGTAGCTTTCAATGCATATAAGTCTGACCTTCAGAAACCATTTGGAAAATGCTATTTGCAGATACAACATTGATCAGTAACCTCTCATTTTATTTACTGGTTATATAATAACTTTTTTTTTTCCATTATGAAAGCCTCTTCATTCAAATTCATTGACTTCAAATCCATGTGAACAGTAGCTGTAGGTTTTGTAGGCTTTGTCATTAACATATTCATGATATAAGGTAGCATTTAGTCATAAAATCTGGGAGGTAGTCAGAGGCAGTAAATGAGTTCCGAACAGTATTTTCAGTGACAGGGAGAAAATTTCTTCCTCAAATTGTGTTGAACTAGGAGTACATTAGGGAGTGAACCAGAGCACCATTTTACCACTATTTAAAAAAAATATAGTAGTTTAATAAGAAAATTATAAATAGAAATGCTTAATGAACAGTGCAAAATTTTATGCTGTTTATCGTCCTCTCACAGGGAGGTTACAATCCCATGTACCAGCTTTTGCAAGGCTGAGACATCCACATGTACATGTCATCAATAGGATAAGCTTCTAGTTTTTATTGGTACCTGTGCTGAACTGTCAAGACAGGTGATTTCCAGTACTGTGCTCATAGAGGAGGGAGAGGAAGAGGCCAAGCATGGCATCAGAGTAACCGCTTAATGTAGTTTGGGGCATCTGCAGAAAGGAAAGAGTTAGGATTTGTTGTCATACAAAAGCACTAATAGTTGGTATACACAAAAATAGGAACTAACAGTCATTGTGGTGGAACTAGCTTCTGCTCCTGCATAGCTTACAGCCTTTTATTTGTAGCTGGAGCAAGTGGAAACTGAAGAATGCTTTGAGGGAGAGTTAGTCTTTCCTGAATAATGCTGTTGTAAGATATGCAAGAGTAGAAAAGGAAAATCAGCAAATAAACAAATAAACCCTCAAACAAATAAACCCGCACAGAAGGAAAAAGTATTTTTATATTTGAAGTGCTTGTTCCTTCCCTTTCAAGACAATTTTACCCTCCCTCTGATCCTTTGGAGATTAAAAAAATAGAAATTTAAATTAGCTTTTTATTCTTAATGCTTCACAGAAAGAACGGGACTTAGAATTAGCTGCTCGGATTGGCCAGTCACTGTTAAAGAAGAATAAATCACTGACAGAAAGAAATGATTTCCTGGAGGAGCAAGTAGAACACATCAGAGAAGAGGTAAGATTTTTATGCCTGAATGCTTTATATGCAACGATGGGGGAATTTCCTTCTAGCTTCACCTTGTCCATTCATTTGGCTGTGGGCAACCTGTTCCCATGTGTGACCACCCTCGCTGCTAAAGATGTCTTCCTTATATCTAGTCTAAACCTGCTTTCCTTTGGTTAAAAACCATTACCATTTATCCTATCACAACAGACACAGCTAAAAAGTCTGTGCTTATCTTCCTTACAAACCCCCTTTAAGTACTGAAAAGCTGCAATAAAGTCTCCCCAGAGCACTGCCTTCTCCATGCTGAACAAACCTAATGCTCTCAGCCTTCCTTACAGGAGAAGGAATATTTTTGTGGCCCTCCTCTGAACCTGCTCGAACAGGTCCATGTCTGTCTTGTCCTGAGGACTCTGGAGCTGGGTGCTCACCAGAGAGCAGTTGAGGAGGAGAATCACTTCCCTCAACCTGTTGGCTGCACTTCTTTTGATGCAGCTCAGGGTATGGTTGGCATTCTGGGCTGGGAGTGCCCACATTGGTGTGATCAATAAAACACACCAGAAAGTTTATATAATTTCAAGTAGCACCCATGCTTTAATAGAGCTCTTTATCTGTAAGTGCAACTGTCACTAAACTCCAGCTTTATAAATGAGCTAGGAGCCAGTGTTGCTTCTCCTATTCTCAGGCGGTGACCCTGCTTTGTGAATCTCACCCTGTCATGGGTTGGCACAATTTTGTTTTCTAAATATAGAGAAATGTAAAATGTTTTTCCCTGCCCTAACCGTAGCGTGGGCCAGGGTCGAGGGAGGACAAAGACCTATCAAAAAGCAGGCTGGGATATTGGCAGCTAAGTTGACTGATGAAAACTGTCAGTGCGACTTTGGAAGGAACATTTAAAACTAATCTGCTGAGACCGCCTCACTCTCTTGCTTTGGTGATCGGCCATGAGGTAACATGGTGGTCGGGGGCAGGGCCCGGGCCCGGCGCGGGTCGGGCTCTGCTGCCCCTCTGGGCGGCCGGGCCGGACCGAGCTGGGCTTTCAGGAGCTGCTGCCTGCATGGAGAGCAGGGGGGGAGCCCAGGTTGGGCCCCCCATTGCCGGCTGGGCCGGGCCCGGCCAGGCTTCTGGGAACTGCTGTCCGCATGCAGCGGGGGTCGGGGGGGGAGGCCCAGGTCAGGCCCTTCTGCTTCTGGGCGGCTGGGCCCGGCCTTGCCGAGCCCTCTAAAAACTGCTGCTCGCAGAAGAGCAGCCCAAGTGAAGCCTCTTTTGCAGCTTAGTAATAGCTCTGAGCTAAACCGCCCTAGATAAAACCGAGGGGTAGAAAAAAGGACATTTACCGGTTTCTTCTACCAGCCCAGCACGTGCATGTGGCCTTTGCAAGCCCAGGCAAAATTTAACCTTTTCTTCGCAACATGGAACTTTTAAAGCACAATTCTTCCTCTTGAGAAAGAAGAAAGAAAAACAGAAAGTACATAGAACAGACACTGCATGAAAGTCAGTTAGATGAGAAGTGAAAGAACTAATAATATTGGAATAGGATTGAAGAAGTGGAGATTTTTAACCGGACTTTTCTAAGGTAGATGATGAAGAAATGAACTGTTCTTTGCAGCATCTTAGTATTATTTGGGTAGAATGCTATTCTAAGCAAAATTAAGGACTGATGTAATAGAGATTTATTTGGGAACTGTGAAACCCCCACTCCTGGGTCAAAAGGAGGTCTCAGCCTTTTGAGACAAAGATAATTTTAGATCAGAAGAAGTATTTGTAAATAGTACCCCAGATACACTGAGAAGCTCTGCGGATAGAACATCACAGTCTGCGAAAACTCTGGGCGGCAGCGGAATGTGTAACAGAGAGCATTAGACTGTTTTGTCTTGTAGCAAACATCTTCATAAAAAAATCTTAGCAGGACTCTTCTCCTAAGTAATGAGTAGTTATGTCTAAGTAGTGAAACTGACTGAAAACCCTAAGTTGTGTTTTTCTATGTTGTCCAATAAGAAAGTTAATAGTTTGTAAGAGGAAAGAGGTGTGTTTTTGAAGTTTCATTCTGTTTTAGTTTTTTCCAGCTTTCTTTTTTTTTTTTCTATTCTTTTAGTATGTGTTAATAAAAGTATTTTTTGTTCATTTTTAAGCTTAAGCCTGCTTTGTTTATTTTTCTCCTGATCCCTCCCTCCCACAAAAATATTAACACTAAAACCCCTACATTAATTAGTGTTTCTGCCTGGTTTTATTAAATTAAAACCATTACACACCCATATGTGGTTTTGAGCAAGATGGAGAGCAAGAGAACAATGAACCACAGTGGAGTAAAAACTTTAAAAATGGCTCATAATTAACACTGCTCAGAGGTGTGAGGTGTTGCATTATAAGGATCACACATAAAAGATAAAGTATGGATGGAGCGATCAGTGGTGTGTGATAAACAGTGGAGCACACACAATGATAATGTCCTTTGATGTGGCCTGCCCTTTTTGGCATGGAAAGCTAGTTCTGTCCTCTCCCAAAGGAGTGCTGTTGCTTGCTGTCCAAGTCCCATCCTGTGGCAGACCAATTTGTGTACTGGTCAATATGACATGTACTAGGTGTGGGCAGAGTTACTGAGCAGGACTGTGCAGTCATGTCATCCGTCCAGAGTGGAAAATTTGATTGAGGAAGGTGGAGGACAGGGACAAGCTGCCTTGGTTTTATTTAGTGAGACTGAGGAGCAGCATTAGGGAAAGTGCCATCAGAAGTAAGCCTCTTACCAGGTGGCTTGGTATGTTGGTCCATGTGTTCTGTTAACACCCCTCTTTCACATTGTTATTTTGACTCCTTCAGAAACTGATGCTTTTGAGGCAGAGCTCATCAGACTTTAAAGTCATGACACTTTTGTGTATTGAAAATCTGCCTTTCGTAGGTTGCAGATTTTCTATTAAAACTGGATTTTGAATATTTGAACAGAGCAGTAACTAAAACAACTGTCTTTAGGGGCAAGAGATAAGAGAAAGGAATTTTTTTGATGCTTCTAAAATTCTGTAAAAATATGCCTAAAAAATGGTTTGTCCAGGAGATATTTGTTTTCTGTAGTACAGGGATAAATTCTTTCTGCTATGTGGCGTAAAATTAAGGTTTTATTGGTATATGTATCATGACATAAATAATATAGCTTTATATCTGTATTTGTCTTTTGGCATGAATGATTTAGCTTTATATTTCTTTGTCCTTTGTCGTGACGAAACCTTCTGTCCATCCCATTAAGCAGACTGAGTTTTCCTGTGTGCTGGTAACATGCCATGTTGATAGGTACATGTTAAAGTTATAAAGACCTGTACAAAGTGCATCAGATTCTTGTGTTTGTCTTTTGAGTTTTTGTTGTTAGGCGCTTAAACGTTGTTAGACGTTTAAGAAGGGGCTGTGATCATGTCCAGTAAAAACTGAGGGTTTTTGCTGTATTAGAGAACACAAGGGTGAGTGTGCAGACACTTCAGTCTCAGCTTACTTTTTCACTATTGTATTCTAAAAGTATAAACATTATACTGAGGAAATGTTCTTAATTGTAAAGTATTTTGCTTACAGAGATGGGTGTCTGCCTTTTCAGCAGCAGAGAGTAGTTCCCAGGTACAGTGTGTCTTTCTGCTGTTCAGTAAGAATGCTGCAGCTCCATGTTGCTTTTCCCTGGGATGGTGCTGCCTAAACTTTGATATTGTCTCCTTTGACATTAGAGCTCAGTATCAAAGAAATGTAAACCTTAAATCTGCACAGTGTGAATTGTATTTGGAATGGGGTAGCTCACTAGGTTTTAGCATCTACTAATCTTTCTAAATTTCCCAGTTTCTGCTTCTTTTTTCTCTTCATATTTTGTCCTATGTTTCTGAAGTTAAAATGGCAGTACTTCCAATGCAGTGTCAGTCCTCAGATAAGACCACCTCAAACCTGTGTTAACTTCTGGGTAATACAGCCCTCTAGACCTGTTATTCTACTTGCAGGTCACCGGTCAGAGTTTGTGTTTTGATGATAGCAGGTTTCAAAGTCCAGGTTTGATTTTGTTCTGTGTAAAGTGAGAGGAAAGCAAAAAGCTGATTGATGATCTGGGATGGTGGCTTAAAAAAGGAAACATTGCTTTTGGTCTATTAAGAGTAGAAAGTAATGTTGGAAAGACAGAAATGCTCTTTGCCTTGGTGGTACTTGTATGCATGCTGTTTACGTACAGTGTAACAGCATGTCTTCTTTTTGAGTAATTGTAACCTGTTAAGCGCTTAGTTGCTGTCAGGAAAACGAGTCAGCTCTACACTCGAAACAGTTGTTCATGATTCAGTAAAGACTGATCCTCTGAATTAGATCCCAAGTCTTTAAACTGTTGTTTGCTGTTTGAGGATACTTTTATCTTCTGCTTAAATTATTTTAAGATAGGTACAGCTATTTCATGAGTTAGTTCTGAAGCTGAGTAAAACAGTCAGGCCAGCAGAAGCAATTAAAAGCCTCAGGAGATGAGTTATCACCATGCTTGGTTGGTGGGGTGTCGTGGACCTAGTCCCACGGGCAGCAAGGGCTCAGTCTCTCTTGTTTGGTAACAATGCCAAGATTGTGCAACAGTAACACGGCAGTGTTTGCTCCGGAAGGCACATGTTGCCGCAGCTTGTGAAAATGTAGAACAGGCTATTTCTGATCATAAAACAAGTTCAGTGTTTTGCAGTGTGAAAATGTGTACTGGGTCTGTCTAGGATAGTATAATAATATTCTTCACTAGCCTACCTGGTGCTGTGCTTTGGGACTAAATCAGTGTTAATAACAGTGTTTTGGCTATTGTCAAGCAGTGGTTGCACAGCATCCACCAGGCTCTTCTTTTCTTTTTCCCTTCCCTACCTCCCCAGCCTTTTTCTTTTTTTTTTTTTTTTTTTCCTTTTCCCCCTCTTAACTCTGTCTATCATCTGCACAAGATCCTGGGAAGGTGCACAGCTCTGGTAGCTGACCCAGACTGATCAAAGGGATGTTCTATACCATATGTTGTTATGTTCAACAATAGGAGGTCAGGGAAAGGAGAAAGAATCTGAGACATTCATGATTATGGTGTTTGTCTTCACAAGTGACGGGTCTGTGTGCCAAGGTCCCACTTTCCTGTAAGTGACTAAACATGCACCTGCTGAGAGAAAACAGTGAATAAATTCCTTATTTTGCTTCACTTGCATGGGAAGCTTTGCTCCACTTATTAAACTGTCTCAGCAAGAAGTTTTTCTTGCTCTTGAGCTTCTGAGTCTCCCCTTCGTCCTGTGGGGATTGTGGGGCAGACTGTGTCCTCAGCTGGTGGGTGCTTAGCTGGTAACACACAACAAAATGCTGCATCAAAGGGAGGTGTTGCTGGAAGTTACTGTAGTGAGTGTTCCATAGCCTGATTGACATTAGAAGTGAGCTCTGGAGCTCATCTTGTCCAAACCCTCTTCTCAAGCAGGGCCCCCTACAGTCCATTGCCAAGGACCATGTCCAGACGGTGTTTGACTGTTTTCCCAAGGATGGAGACCCCACAAGCTCTCTGGACAACCTGTGCCAGTGCTCAGTCACCCTCACAATTAAAAAGTTGCACCTGACATTTAGGAGGGACCACCTATGTTTCAGTTTGTGTGTATTGTTTCAGGTCCTGTTCCATTAAAAGATCAACCTTTCTGACTGTTCACCCTCATTTGGAGGATTGGAATGCTCAGAAATGGCAGTAAAAATAGTATACTCAGTTTTTCTAATTTATAGAAAAAAAAACAGTAGCAAGAGCTGGAGATGATCTAGTGTCCACCCACAGACAGTATCTGAATTCTTGCTTCTTAAAGAGGCTGAGTTATAATGTGCTGAAGGAAAGTAAATTTTTTTTTTTTTTTTGTTCAGCATTTTCGCTCTTCCTGAAATGGAGAAAGCGAGTCTCCAAAAATTAGTGCACAAATTTTGTTTAATAGTTTTCTAAAATGTGGTTAGATAGGGATTTTTTTTTTCCCCCCTTGCTATATTTAGAACCCGTGTCCCAGGAGAACTTAGTGCCTTAGCACTTCTCATTACACAGAACAGTCTTAGTTAAGTAAATGACCTTGTTCGCTTCAAATTCTGAACAACTCAAATGCTTTTTTGGATTGTGTCTGCTCTTTTGTTCGATGAAAATGGAGTTCAAATCTATGTCATTGATATTCTCTGGAGTTTTTTTTCTAATAATAACTACAAAGAAAAGTATGGTTACAATATGAAAAATGGAAGTTTAATAAAAAAAACATACTGTGCGTTTTTTACATGGGAAAGTGCAAACTGAGGGCCAAGTCTTGCAGTGCAGGTGGAAGGGAATGGATGTGTCTGATCAGTTATGCTGTCTATAGTTGTGCAAGGTAAATAAAGTAATCTCCTGCTGCCAGCATCTTAAATCACAGCTGTGAAGTGGTGTACTGTCTAATGGGGCTTTTAACCCTTTTCTTGGAGAATAGCAATATAAAATAACAAAGATTACATTTGTGGAGCTCACAGTTACAGGGAATCTTAATCACTCACTTTTGATTTTTTGTTTATTTTTGATGTACGTGTGTACTAAGTGTGGGAATCCCACAAACTTCTTTAGCAGAGCCAAAAAACCCAGAAACTGACTGTTGGAACACCCTCAGAACAGCAGCCTCCCACTGTGTGGTGGTGTTCTGCAGCTCAACAGGCACTTGAGTCGCAATTGTAACCTTACTATACAAGCATTTCAGTAATTTTATGTAAGGTCTCCTGGAGAGGAAGAACTGTCTGCATCTGAGACCTGCAAGGTTGGCACCCAGGCCAGGGGATGACAGTCATCGCACAAAATGGATGAAAGCAATATTTGGATTGATTGCACCGCATTAATTTCTTGTTGCATTATTGCAATATATCTATTGCAGTGCATGTGAATCTAGACTAATGCAACAGTCAGGATTGCTCATCTCAAAGAAGGTAAAAGAGGAACATTCTAATAGGTGTGAATAATTGCTTATATGGACTTGTAAAAAAAACCATTTAGTGGCTACTTTAAAAGATACACTTTCACTTCTTTCTAAGAAATAAAAGAAATTGCTCTGGTCTGTTTCAGTCTTGGACTCTTGATTTAGTCCAAGATGATGCCTGGAGGGTGAGTAACGAGCTAATTTGTGGTGGATTTGCTTAAAAATGTGTCTGGAAAATCAGCTTACTGATCTGTGAGCTCTTTCTTTGTGCAGGTTTCTCAGTTGCGGCATGAGCTGTCCATGAAAGATGAACTGCTCCAGTTCTATACCAGTGCTGCGGAAGAAAGTGAACCAGAGTCCGTCTGTTCCACCCCGTAAGTCGATCCATCTGCAACGTTGAATCGTCATCTTGTGGATGATTTAATAACTTTGAAAAGTGGTAAAATTGCCCCTGTATTGGCTGGAGCTATAAATGGGACTCAGAACTTGGTGCCAGGCTCCAGCTGGAAGGATTTGGACTGAGCCAGCTGGCTATCCAGGTGCCTACAAGAGCCAGGAGGAGAGAGTACACAGGGAGACTGCTGACACAATGCTGCAACTTTCAGAGGAATTGGGTCACTGTTGTGGTGGGGCAGCCGTGGGTCGCACTGGCAGCAGCCAAGTACACCACATATATTTGCACGTGCTAGGACATGCTTCATGAGTGACCTTTGTGCTTGAAGGACCTCTGAAGGCACTATGGAAAAATTCCAAGCCAAAGGAAAGAAATAAAGCACTGCTTACAGCGTGGGTTCCAGGCAGTAAGCTGGCTGAACAGCATTGCAGGCTCTGAGGGGCTGTCTGCCCTTGCGGAGTTATTGCTGCATCCTGATGAAGCATGTGCAGCATTAATCAGGAGCTATTGGATTGCTCCCTGTAGTAACATGGTTTCTTTTCTCAGAGCCTTGGCTGAATAATTTTTCCATAAGAAATGTGTGGAATAATAAATAAAATTTTTAAATGTTCTCTTTTGAAATTCAGTGCAAATTTATTGCTGCCCAAAAGTATTGGCATGATTAAGCTGTATTTCATGTGTCTGTTTGCTTTTGAGACTGGTGTTCAGTCTGTGCTTCTGTAAGATTGACCATAGTACATGTAAAAATTATTTAAAATTGTTTTTCTTACAAGGCTGAAGAGGAATGAATCTTCTTCCTCTGTCCAGAACTACTTTCATTTGGACTCTCTTCAAAAGAAACTCAAGGACCTTGAAGAGGAAAATGTTGTGCTTAGATCTGAGGTGAAATTACTCCCTTTGTTTTGCTTAACGTGATTGTTCATCTAAATGCCAGAACACATGTATTGAGAAGCTTGTATTAAAAGCTGAGAATCTAACTAAGAGTATAATTCCACATACAACAGATCCCTATGTAGTTGTTTAATCACCATCCTTTATCTTTTTAAATGAAGGAAAGGCTGAACTGTGGAAGCTACATGGAATCACGGAATTGTTTCAGTCAGAAAAGACCTCTATGGTCCTTAAGGCCAACCTTTGACCAGTCAATACCTTATCAACTAGGCCAGAGCCCTGAGTGCCATGTCCAGTCCTCTCTTGAACATCTCCTGGGATGGTGACTCCAGCCCATCCCAATATTTTATCACCCTTTCTGTGAAGAAATTCTTCCCAAATCAACATGCAAAGCAGTGTTTGTGCAGTAAGAATGCGCAGATTTTGGAGTCCAGGATTGCACTTTGAAACAGGTTTTAAAGGGCTGACCTGGCAGATAACATATCTTGAGCTGCAGGTCTCAAGTTTGTAGACTGGCATGGCCTCTCATACCAATTCAATGTTTGTTAAAATAATAATTACTAGCCTAATTTTGCATTACATTTCTTTATTTTGTGTTCAAATCAGGCAGTTGATATTTTAAATTGAATGTGCTCTTCTCATTATTTCTTAAAATATTCTTTTTGTTTCACACATGACAGTTTTTTAAAGTTTAATAATTGAACATGAAGTGAATGAATAATTTTATATTTTCAATCCAACTTTTGGACTGTGGGAGCCTGTTACCACTTGGCAAACATGTAGCAGAGTAGATACATGTGCCGGAAGAGATACTTTTGTTCTAAGAGTGAATATGTGAAAACAATGTTACTGGCATTTTCCACTGCAAATGCAAGGCCCATTGTAAATAGG
This sequence comes from Hirundo rustica, assembly GCF_015227805.2. Classification (NCBI taxonomy): domain Eukaryota; kingdom Metazoa; phylum Chordata; class Aves; order Passeriformes; family Hirundinidae; genus Hirundo; species Hirundo rustica. The sequence goes on from NC_053450.1 coordinate 111,108,503, forward strand.
TAGAGCCACACCTTTGCACAAGATACCAGGTAATGGCCTCTGCTGTGCTCTTAACTGAGAAGTGGCACAAGGAAAATGAGCAATAGATGGACTGAGAATAATTAATGTTAGAACTGAGGGAGCCACTGCACCTCAGAAACTGGTGTGAAACCCCATGCAGCACTGCCCTCCCATCCAGGGAGATGTAGTCTGTGCCAGCAAGGCACAGGATGAAGCCAGATTTGAAACCTGTGGGCTGTGCAGTTCTCCACAGATGCAGTCTGGGTGTCTGTGCATGCCTCCAGCTTTGGGAATAGATTACAGACCCACCAAGGTGGTGCCAGACAGAACCAGCTGGCTGCAGCCATGCTGCTCTTGGCACTCCCAGAGTCAGAGTGGAAAAGACAAAGCAGGGAAGGAGGTAGCACTAAGGTTTTTTTGGGGATACATGGTTACAGTGCCAGAACTTTTCAAATAGGATTAAATAGAGTGTTTTTTAAATACTTGAATGTTTAATTCAGTTGTTTAAACCAAGCATTTATTCTGTTTTTTTATGATACCTAGCTTTGCTTGGGTGACCGGATCAAGTTCTGCATGTTAGTATTTTGTATGTCCAAGCCTTTCTTTCTCTTTCTACTTTTAGTGCAAAATACACAAGTGACATCTAGTGGGAATATGGTGATAATGATGCAAGTTTCTCCATACAGTAATGTCTCTGCTGAATGTTCACCTGGCCTCTTTTTCCAGAACATGTGGGAGGGCAGGCAAAAACTGTAGTTTCTCACTGTCTTTCTAAAGGAGTGATTAGAATAGCTTGTCTTTCTGAAGCAGATGGAAGTGCAACAACAGACTGGCAGAGAACAAATGTGCTAATGTAGCATATTTGATGTGGATTTCTTGAACAGGCCTGTCAGCTGAAGACTGAAACAATTACTTACGAAGAGAAAGAACAACAACTTGTCAATGACTGTGTAAAAGAGCTAAGTATGTCCTGACTTCTTTATACTTTCTTGAGATAGTTCAGTAAAAAAACCAAAACAGATCAGTCATGTTTTTCTGTGATACTTATTTTCCTTTTATAAATGGTTATGAGGAGAAAATTTCTCGCTGAAATTTCGCAGCAGAAAATGTTGGCTGAAAGCTAAATCTTTCTTATCTAAAAATAGTTTTACATTTCAAATGTTCAGTCTCCTTTGCAGCATGAACACTTGATGCCTTTTTGGTTGCATATCCTACTGTGCTTTTCAAAAGTACCTGACTGTGAATTGGGGATAGGATTCTGCTGAAGCAAGTGATGTTCCAAAAGAGCATCTTTATGCTTACTTTGCTGATTTGGGATTTGTGATGTTAATTGTAATTATTTATCTTAAAGGGGATGCAAACATCCAGATTGCCAATATCTCCGAAGAGTTAGCAAAGAAAACTGAAGATGCTGCCCGGCAGCAAGAAGAAATCACTCATCTTCTCTCTCAGATAGTCGACCTGCAGAAAAAGGCCAAAGCTGTAAGCAGTCCAGTTGAGAGACTATTGATGTTATTTGCTAGTGATGGAGGACAGATTAAAATCCTCTCTGTACTAGAGCCTAAAGGGAATATTCCACCTTCCTTATGTGGATGACCTTGTCTGGTGTTTAATATCTGTACTTGACTAGAAAGCATCAATTTATTAAAAGATGCATATATGGTTTATCAAATGCAGTAGTGAAAATTATTTAAAATATTATATACAAAATTCTGCATTGAGTGGTGTTGGTAAGACAGGAGTGTCAGTGCAAGTATTTCGGTGGGCACATACTTGTTTGGAGGTTCATGTAGCAGGGTGCATTCTAATGCTGTGTATTTTTGTGTTAACATTTTAAACATTTTTAAACTAATGTGTAGGTTAATATTGCTGCAGAGGAGAAGTGAGAAAAGTTAGAATGTTCCTACTTACCTGTAGTATAGGTTACAAATATCACAGGACAAAACATCACAGTATTTCTAACATTTTTGGCATATTTTAGTGTGCAGTTGAAAATGAGGAACTTGTCCAGCATCTGGGAGCAGCTAAAGATGCCCAGAGACAGCTCACAGCAGAGGTGAGTACATTACTTAGTAATACAATAATTTAGTAGCAGAGCAATGACTGATTGCTTTGCCGTGGGAGGTTTAGTCTGAGCTGGATCAGAAATATTAAATAGTCTTGCCTGTGTACCTGGAATGAAGGAACGTTTATGTTCCTGTTAAGAGTTCCACCCCTTTTTTTTGCTATTCCCTGCTCCTTCAAATGACACACATTCTGAAACACAAACGCTTAGGGGCTGTACAGGAACGCCTTTAGAGGTTGACTTCTCTATGCTGGTAAATGGAGCCCGTTTTGACTAGTGAGATAACATGGAAGAGCTTATTTGTGCTCTGTTTGTTCGGTGTATGAACGTAAGGCAGTCCAGTATTTCTGGTTGTCTTATGGGTGCTACATTCATGTGACAAAAAATGGACAAGATGGAACGAATAGAGCTTGATCCCTTTAGGATGTGTCTTGCACTTGCGCTATTTGGTGATGAAGGTGGGAATGGCCAGAGGAGCTTTTCCAGTAAGTGGATCTTTTGTATTTGTGATGCTCAACAAAGATTGGGCTCATGCCTCACCATGTCTTTCTCTGGAAAGAAAATGAACCGGATGTCTTTTTCTAAACTAAATAGCTGAGTTTTATGAAAGTTGTAGGAATGTGGTGTTTCAGACTTCTGCCCCTTCGCCAAACTTAGTTGAAGTGGCTGATGAACCCAAAAGCTGTGGGGGTACACAGACATCTGCAGACAGAATGATTACATAAGATATGTTTCCTGGGAATTCTAAAAAAAGGCATGGTCTTAGGCTGTTGAAAGCTATATGTATGTATGCGTGAAAATCCTGGCTTTAAAATTCCCAAGTCCTTTGGACCATTGCGAAATCTCTTATCCTTAGACCATGGTGTTTGCCACTGTGGTCATCGTGGCAGTGATTAAGCACTAAACCTGATCAGACTAAAGATACTCTGTATCTTCTTGACGATGGCTTCACGTAGATACATAGGGAAGGAAATGGAGCAAATTGTTCCTTCCGCATTGTGACCCTCCCTGCTGCCTTCCCATTACTAATCCATGTTGTTATTGATCCTCCAGTGATACTCAGTTGTTGGAGACTGATTCCTTTAAAGTGGGACATTCTTCCCTACACCATTATTGCCTACCAGTACTAAAAGAGTTTGCAGGATTTTTATGGTAACAGTGCACCCCTTAAGGTCTTGGACTGTTTTCTTTATGTTACAGCTGCGAGAGCTGGAAGACAAGTATGCAGAGTGCATGGAAATGCTTCATGAGGCTCAAGAAGAGCTGAAAAACCTTAGGAACAAGACAATGCCAAACGCTATATCACGTCGCTACCACTCCCTTGGTCTCTTCCCTATGGTAAGCAGATTTAAGGAAAAACCTGCACACACCAGACAAAGGAAGGGTATTGCATCTGATTTACAGCTTCAGGGGTAGGACACTAGGTCTGACATAAGCATGGGTGAAACGTGTATTTGTATAGTGTCAGAGGATACCTGAGTGATCAGTTTTGCATACCTGGTTCTGAAACAGTGGTGCTGTGCAGCTCTGCTGCAGTGTTATATACAACCTGCAGCTGTCTGTGCTTATGCTGGGAAACCATTAACAGGTTCTATACATCTTCTATACTTTAAGCATCTCCTATACTTTGCTGGCTGGTGTTCATTGGAACTTCCTGTGAATCTTCAATATCCTTGGAGATATACCTTCTTAATAACATAATAGTGGTTTCCAGACATGGCATCTTTCTAGTCATTTATGATATACATTCTAGCCCTTCAGTCTAAACCTTTGAGCAGGGTTAAAAGCATACCTTCTTGTTTTCTGGTGACTTAGCAGTAAAACTTAGTGATCAGCAATGGAAAATTGATGGCCTATTACCTCTAACTTTATGGAGAAAGTATATAGTGCTTTATGCCAAGAATCATGTGATTTTTGTGGATGGATGGATAATGCTCTGGGTTTTATGTTTATTTTAAATGGGAACATAAAGAGCAAAACTTTATACATGAAAGTTGAGTGTTACTGAGTATGGAATTCAGTCTGGGAAGCTGGATCACTTTGTTGCCTATAATGCTTTTCTAAGTCTCTTTGACAGTTTTTATGCATCATCAGGTAGTTCATACTGCAGGAAAATGAAGCTAAGCCATATTTTTTCAGTGCTTTAAATATTTACATTAGTTTGCCAGTCATTTTTCATATTTAAACCTTCCTTTTTCCTTCTCGAAATATTCTCCATTATTTCCTATTCTGTATGAGTAATTTATTTTTTTCTGTCATGCCTACCTATCAGTACTATAATATTTGTTTCTCTTTTGTGCTTATTTTTAACAGGATTCTTTGGCAGCAGAGATAGAAGGGTCAATGAGGAAAGAACTGCATTTAGATGAACCTGACTCTCCTGACTTGGCGTACGACTGAGAAGAATTGGTTCCTAATAGATTGGTTACACCTGAAGTTATTTATTTGATGAGAAAAGAAAAAACAGGAAATAGTTGAGCTAGATATTTAGAAAGAAGTATTTCTAGCTGAATGTTAATGATAGGGAGAAAGGAAAACAAATTGCCTAGTTTTGGGTGTGTTTTTATTTTCTTCAAAAGCTGCCAAAAGAAAACACCTATGTATTTGCTTTGCCTTGTCTTGTAAACTTTTTTCCTCATGGGTGAGTGCTGAGAATGAGAAAAGATGTGTTTTCTTGTGTGTTACCATGCTAGATTTCTTCAGTTACCAGTTAGGGGAGGAGTTCAAGTTAGTGGGTTTTCTCTTGGTGAGTTTTATAACAGAAGTTGCCAGGTAACTCTTGATCTAATCCAGTTTTTACAGGAAGAACATCAGGGCAGTGAGGGATTTGGAATGGTTGGGTACTTAGTGTGATGCCCATTACACCTGTGCTGAAGTTCCATTGAATTAAAGGAGAGAGTAGTTTGAAACCAGCCAAGTGCTTGTGACAGCCCCAAAGTTATAGATGGATACAGCTTGGCAGAAATGGCCTCGCTGATACCAGTCACACGTGTGCTCCAATAGGTTTATCTCACAGATTTGTACAAAGCATGGATTGTTTAATTTGAAATAAGTTAATCCAGTTTACAGGGTCCGTTCCAGAAACAGAGTTTACAAAACAGGACAGTCAGGGAAGGTGCAGTAGGCACTTCCAAAAACCTTCTAATTGCCTTTACAAAATGCCTGACACATACTTTGACCTTTCCTGAGCCTGAGCCAAGAACTGTAAATGAGGCTTTGACACTGAGAAATGTTGATTAGAAAAATGTCAGATCAGAAAGCTGTGAGCATGCTCAAACCCCATAGGATCCTTTCATCCTTCCAGTATAGTTTGACTTAAAGCTAGTTTAACTTCTTCAGAATGTCTTATTTACTTTGCATGTACCAGAGGAGGATACTATTTTTTTGGTTATGTGACTTGTCTTGGTTTTATTTGTGCAGTGGTAGTAACTGCAAGCTCTATGGGACTATTTATTACTATATTATTATCTTAGGTACAGCCTTGTAGCAATACACAACTATAGACCTGCAGCCTCTGCCCAAAGGGTCCAACTGTTGAGCACCCATGGACAGAAGAAATTTAAATGACATTAAATAGCCTAAGGCATGCAGTCACTGTTACAACCTGGCAGTGTTACCTTTCAGACAGAGGGAATGTGTTATTCTTGTGTTCAGCCATTGTTGAACTGTAAAACAAAGCAGCGGTGACACTTTTGCAGCATGATGTAGGGTAATTTTATTTTGTCAAGAAATTTCTGCTGAAGTGTCATCTGATGTCAGTCTTGAAGCAGGTGAACAGTGTTTGTTATGGTATAAAGACAATGATGATAAAGAATGAACTGTAGAAATAGGTCAAAAATAAGGTTTCCAGCCTTGCAGCCTCAAGTTTTGGTCCATTATATTTCTGGGATTTTTTCCCTTTTTTTTAAAGTACTATTCAAGGGGGTTAGAAATTGGTTTCAAAGGGAAAAGATACAAGCCTTGCTTGCATAGAGGTACTCAGGAGAGTGAACTCAAACTCTTTTAAAATGGATTAGCCAGTTTGTAATTAAGAGTTGAATGGAGATCAATTCTGCTTTTTAAAAACTCATTTTTACATAATGGCTTTATGGCACATCTAGCTGATGTACTGAAATGCTCTTTCACTTATTTTTTATGAATATTTGAAATGGTCCATGCACATAATTGTCAAAAGTTCTGTCAAAAATATTCTAGGGTGATGGAAGAATTATGTTGATGGATTGAATGTAATGGCCAGACTGTAGTTAGTATGGGACCTTATGCATGCTACTTTCCAGAACGATATATAAAACCAAAGTGTTTGATAGACCTGTGAATAGGAAGGGCTGTTAATAAGCTGTTACCTGTTTCTCTGTTCCTTTCTCTATGGTAATAAGTTATTGAGTGATTATTAACTGTGTCTGTGTTTTACAGCCATCAGAAGCGGGTCTTCGAGACAGTGAGAAATGTCAATCAAGTTGTCAAGCAGAGATCCATGACCCCGTCACCAATGAATATCCCAGGCTCTAACCAGTCCTCTGCTATGAACTCAGTCATTTCTAGCTGTGTCAGCACTCCACGTTCCAGTTTCTATGGGGGAGACATCTCTAACATTATGATAGACAACAAGACCAATAGCATCATCTTACAGACAGAGTCCTCGGACAACGGGTCAGTACCATAGCACTGGAATTTGCTTTTGCTTTGTTTCTGACATAAAGGCAAAGTGTTCCTGTTTTCCTCCTTTTTTCTTATGTAGTGTAGTTACCCCAGTGACATCTATCTTTAAAATCTATTTTGTGCTTACAGTTTTTGAGCACTCAAGTTTATTTAAAAAAGAAAGCTTTTAGAAAGTACTGTGTATCAATCATTGTCTGCAACTCAGGCTTGTTCTGAGATGCAACATCACCAGATGATGTAAAACCACCCTTTGTTTTTGTGGGCCAACACTTGAAAATAATTAAATGTTCGCCATTTTACATAAATGTCAGGGAATTCTGATCCCAGATGCAGCTACAGTTAACTTTTTTGATCCTAAAAATAAATAAAGTGTGCCTCTGTCGGTTACCTAATATGAAAACTTGTGAATGAAGCCAATCAGGAATTTTGCTTTTCTAGCTTCTTGTCTTTCCCCCCAGTACAGCTCCAAACTATGCTTTATATACTTTTCAGTAAAAATGGCTTAATCCATCAAAACAATGTATGTTTGTCAGTATAATGCACTCTTGTGACTCACTGAGGTGTTCTCACAGCGTTGGCCCTTTAGCATGGGGCCTGCTTACCTGAGGGTGTTTGTGAGAGACGCACAACAAGCAGACAACTCACAGCACCTCTCTGTAGGACGAAGTTTTAAGTGAAGTGCAGGTTTCCAACCAGGAGTTTCCAGGCAGGAACTAGGGCTCAAAACTTTTGCTATGAAAGAGAAACAAATGACTGGTGTTTGCCTTTGAGCTCTCCACATGAGTAACAAGTTGTTCACAGTAATGTAAATGTATTGGTCGGTGTCTCAAAACTGTCATGTGGAAGTCTTAAACATTTCTAAGAATGTGTTTTTTTCTCTCCCACCCTTTTTTTTATTATTATTTTTCTGTGTCCCCCTTTATGTTTTAGAAACGAAGACAGGATGAAGAAGCCTGGAACTCCAGGGACCCCAGGCTCCAGTGACCTGGAGACTGCCATTCGTAGGCTCTCCCTCAGGCGGGAGAATCTCCTCTCGGAGCGCAAGTTCTTTGAGGAGGAGCAGGAAAGGAAGTTGCGGGAACTGGCAGAAAAGGGAGAACTCCATAGTGGTTCTGTTACACCCACAGAGAGCATCATGTCACTGGGAACTCACTCCAGATTTTCAGAATTCACTGGATATTCAGGAATGTCTATCAGCAGTCGCTCCTACCTGCCAGAAAAGCTTCAGATTGTGAAACCACTAGAAGGTGATAACAAAGGGCCTCGGCCTTTATCTGTTGTTATTAGTGACTCTTTGTGGTCTCTAATCCATCACCAGAAATCAGGAAATCTTTGTAATACATATTCTTTTTACTTTAGAGACAGTACTCCACGCTGTTGGTTTGAGATCTTCTAACTATTATATTTTTCCACAAGCCTTAAAAGTGTTAGGAAACAATCCCAGCCAAGGCAGTAAAATAAATATTACAGTCCACATGTGCACATCAGCAGTGCAGCTTTACATCCGACCTAAATGTTACCATTTCCTAGTTGGAAAAGGAAAGTGGATAGTCTGTGAAATCTAAACGAGTTTTCTGTAAATTAGTATCTGGAAAGATCTTTACCTTCTTCAGTTAGTCCAGTTGGTCTAATAAGACTGTTACAGTGATTGAAAATTATCTCTGGACTTAATGGGTTGCTTGAGTGGTCACACATGAATCACTATGGCTTTGTGTTTCCTGTGTGAAATAGGTGGGGGTTTTTAAAGTCAAATTTCCTTCGTACATTGTCTCAGAGAAATGCAAGATAGAGATAGATGGTAGTCAGGGCTAGAGCTGCTTTTCAAAGTTCATTTCAATAGACTGTTTAAAAAAAGCTGTCAAAACACGTGTAGTATAGTCTGCCTGGCTTTCTTCAGTCCTTTCAGGTTGTAGCTGGAAGTTAATTGAGTCAATTCCTTCAGGTTTTAAACCAAATGAAATTTTCATTAGTACTTCACAGATACACTAAGTAGCATCATTTAGCTTGGCTTCTCTCTCTCTTTTCCTTTAACAGCACTCTTGTATTATATTGCATTGTGTGTGTTTAAATTGCCGAAGTTCCTTTCTTTTCATCTTTTTAGAACAACTTTATTTCACCTATAAGGAGCATGTAGCATGACAGGTACTCAGAAGCAAAAATAAGCATTCTCATATCCTGAAGAAAGTGATGTACTGTCTCTACCTATTCAAGTGAAACCATAGCCATAGTGCACAAACCCATACTGTTGAGCAGATTTTAATAGTTGGTTTTCATGGCTGCTTTTAAATGGTCATAAAAGTTCTTGTAGCACGTGAGGGAAAGGATGATCCCACTTTGTTTCAGTTTCCAGTTGCTACCACTGTAATAGATTTCTGTCACCATCCCATTATATCTGCTTTTGTCTTCCAATAAACTCTTATAGTCTTTATCATCTTTCTCTCTGTCTGGGTTTTTTTTTTCCCTGGTTTTATTCAATGTTTTCACTGGGTTCTTTCTCTCTTGGAATTATTGCACGTTTTAAAGTACTTCCCAGGTTTGGTTTTAGATCTTATTTGTAGCATGTTTATATCTGCCTGTTTCATAAGTTTTGTGTTTGTTAACTTTTATTAGCTAAATAGCTTTGATTTTGTTTTCCATCTCAGCTTAGTTTCTTTTCTGAATATTTTTCATGAGCCTTAATATTTTTTCAACTTCATGGTTGCCTTCAGACTACTGGGGAAAAATAGTTTGCTCTACCTGCAGACTGCTATAAGTGGTTGTGTCTTTGGTTTTATTACTGTTTTGGGTGCTCATGTCATAAAACATAAGAAATAAACATTAGTTCTATAATAAATTTACTATAGGTTAATGCCTTCTGCTCCTTTAAAGACTTCTGCTCCAGAAAGAAATCTTTTAAATCCCACAGAAAAATTTGCACTTTTAAAAAAACCCTGCTGTGGGAATGACAACACCCTTCTTTTAGTCAAACAGAGAGATTGTTTGATGTGACCTGTTTTAGTTATAGTCCAGTGGGATTGTTTTATTTTGTTTTTTAAACTATGCACCTGTGACTTCGTGTGTCATAAGCATGAAATATCGCTATCTGTAAGAAAACTAAAAATGTGGACTGACTATGTCTTCACCCATTTCACTGCAATTGTGGGAGCAATACACTGAATTTCTAAGTTTTCTCTTATCCTCAAAGCCTGCTTGCAATCATGCAGGGATATCAGAAATATAGGAAAAAAACCTTACTCCATTCATATACTTACTTTGTTCATACATTCCTTCTTCCTTCAGTGGCATGTCCCACAGTTACACGGTAATTCTCTCATACCAGCTATGTCTGATTATTTACAAAACCGTCTGCTAGAAATCTGGGTCTGAATGTAGGCCAAAAAAGCGTTGTATTTCCCTCTTTTGACTTCTGCAGCTTTCTTTTTTTTCTTTTTATTGGGGATTTACAGTAGTTGGATTCCCTTCTACATTTGTGCTCATTTTCTGTATAAGAAATTAAAGCTCCCTTACAAGCATTTTGAGATTAGGTTCAGATATACTCCTGTTTGTGATGGAGCTTATGCTATTTTGATTTCTGTAGTTTCAATAGAAATGTCAAAGCTCAAAATGCAGATATTTTGGTAAATATATTTTCTATGGAAAAATATGAGATATGTATTGAAAATTAAGTGCTTGTATTTTGCTGAGTTAATTTTAAGTATAAGTTTTGGTGTGCTTTAAGGTGGAAAAGATTACTTCTTCAGAAGCTAGCATGTAGAAGTTAATTAACTTTTTATACTTGTGTGCAGTGCAGAAAGAAATTTCGATTTCCTTTGTTCTTTAATTCTTGGAGTAGACTGACAGAAAACCTCTGCTCCTTGGTTAGCTTGACAATATCTGTCACTTCTTCACATTCTGGGGTATTTCTTTTACATAAAAGCAAAAAACTTGGCCTTTGGGACAATTCAGAAGTAAACACAAGTTATAAGGATGTCTCTTCTCTCATTTTGAGGTTGTAATGGTTTCTACTTCTTGAGCCTCCAGGGTGCAAATTTTCTCTAATCCCTCTAGACTTACTTTAAATAAAGGCAAAAAAATATTAATAGGGTCATTAGCTAAAGTAATCTAGCAGATACATTTATTCTGAGCTAAAAAATTACAGATGTTAAAATGTGAGATAGACTTAATTAAAATGCCACTCATTGTTCCCAGTCATTCTAGAGAAAGAGCTTTTCCCTGTTCACTTCCTATTTACGGTAAGCTTCCTCAAGAGCAATATGTGAAATGACAATATTTCTCATTCCATAGGATTTTTCTCAGGTTGAAAATGTATATGAGAGCCACCCCTTCTCTAGTTACTATAGTTATTTAGTCTTTTACATGCACTGTGCAACTAATTCAACATTCTTGGTCTTTGAATATGGGTGAGACATTTATGTGCCAGCTTGTTGAATGAGTGGGCCTTCTGCTGTGCAGAGAGGGAACAGGAATAAGACTGCAAAAACTGCTCTGATTTGATCTGGCAGAGGTGAAAGGAAAGATGTTTTGTTTGTCTCATAGGAGATGTGTGATTTTAAGTCACATTTTTCAACACAGTGTTGGTGGGCACACAGGAAAATGCAGGCCCTTGCAAGCAATGTTTAGTTGCTAATTGAGGAATCAGATAAATCCTCCCCTGATTTCACTGGGCCCATCTCAGGGTATATATTAGTTTTTCCTGATCCATTGTTGTTTCTGACTGTCTCCTATTAAACTTTGAATATTGAATGCTTTTCTCTGTAAAATGCACCTCCTTTTTCAAAACATTTCTCTGCCAAGGATGAAGCTACAGGTACGGTAGCATTTAGTTGTGTAGTAGCTGAATTCCTGTAGGGCCCACACAGGTATTTAGGCTTGAGGTGTAGTTCAGAGTTGTGTATCTGCTTACACGTGCCTGAAGTTGATGGGGTTTTCTAACATATGGTACAAAGCTAAAATTGCTGTGCAATCTGTGTGACTGCTGTACTCCCATTAGCCACTGATAGAAAATTCTGGCATGTTTTCAGCACTTGTCTTAGTTTGAGCTTAATGTGGGAATATGTGGTATATGCTCCTCTTAGAGCTTTCTGCAATGCTGCTCAGATCAACTATAACAATGTAAATTTTTTCTGCTCCTGCTTAATCCTGTGAATTGAAGCGGATGAGGATATTTATGGGGAGGGGATGTGCATGTGCACAAGTGTGCTGCTTCTCACCACCAGGCTTTGCGTAAGTGCTGATGTGATCAGTTTATTACACCCTGGTGTGGAAATGCTGAAGCATACGTGAAGCAGTTTTGTGCTGTAGCGTGTGTCCTTATAAACACGAAACCCAGAAACATTAAAGGTTTGGAGCTCCCAATCCTTTGGTAATTCCAGAAAAATTAAGTAGGACTTTGTCTTTTGGGTTCTGGATTGCTTACTAATTGATTTTGGTTGTCTTTCTGTTCCCTTTCAAGGTTCTGCCACTTTGCACCACTGGCAGCAGCTGGCTCAGCCTCACTTGGGTGGGATCCTGGACCCGAGGCCCGGGGTTGTCACTAAGGGCTTCAGGACCCTAGACCTGGACCTGGATGAAGTGTACTGCCTTAATGACTATGAGGAAGATGAGACAGGTGACATTTCTTACAAGGGCCTAACTACCTCGACGCCAGTTCAGCACACAGAGACCTCAGGTGAGAGGTCACAAGCACAAGTGACTGTTTCAGAGAACAAGAATAACCCCCGCCAATCTCAGGCTTTCACAGAGGAGATGCAGGAGTCCGCGACTGACGATGATGAGGGGTCTGGTGAGGGAAACTCATTAAGTCCAGTAAAACTGACATCTTTACAGGATTTTGATTACTGGGCCATTCTCACATCTCTTCAGAACAGCATCCATAATATCGCTTTGTGTGTAGCATCTGCACGATAGGGCGTGCAGTGGTTAGAACATAACCACTCTAACATTGGCTCAAAAATCGTTTCTTTGATAATATTTTAATTTGTTTTTCAGTAACAGCATCTGTGGCCAATATTTTACTCTATTTTGATAAGAGAAGGCTGCTAAAAGGAAGTGGTTCATTCACAAACCTTTGTGTGGCATGTATTCAACTTGTGTGTGTTTAGTGCACGCTGTTAATTGTGTGTAATGTACAGATGACATATAATTTGTATTGCTGTAGTGCAGATACTCTTCTGACAGTTCATAAGAGGTGATGCCATGTTTTAGATTTTTGTACTTTGGGAAAAAAATGAAGACTAAATGATTGGTGCACTAAAAGTACCTCGACCTTGCCTTTGCTGAAACAAATAGAGTGCCTTGAAAATCACCAAAGAAATTCAGAAAGTTTAATTCACTTACCTCAGATACAGTTACCTGTTTTTGAAGTCCTTCTGAGATAAAGAATTAAGGGGATGTTTTTATGCAGTGACTAATAACATTTCCTTTATTCTTTTTCCAACACACTATTAAACCTTGTCCTTCCTATTTATACTATATTAAGACATAAACATTTTTAAGTGACACAGTACTGCATGAGTTATTAGATACTCTAAACTGGCAGTAGCAGTCTATTATTGCACAAGATTACAGATTCTCAAGACTATAGATGTGTTTTGAGTTTGTGTGGTTTCTCTCTCGTTCTTGGAATTTGGGGGGTTTTGTTTTTATAAGCTATATAGTCTTCATTAAGATTTGCCTCTGGTAAAGGATTTTATTTAGTCCAGAATCAGAAAATTTCCAGAACTCCCTTTTTTCCCCGGCTTCTTGTTTTTGTATAACTGCTTTAAATGAAGACACTTCCTTCCCTCTCCTTTTTCTGCGATAAATCATAATTTAATATTTGGCTGGTCTTTGGAAGATTAGATTGTCTCAGGGCTAAACAATAATATTTCTATTATTATCATGACATGCAGAGTATCTTCAGCTCTCACTGCAATGGCAGTTCAGTGCTTTCAGGTATTGAATATAAGCTACTTTCTATAGTCAGTTGTATTAAGGTTAAACTTTGAACCATGGAATCATTAGGGCTGGAAAAGACCTCTAAGATCATTGAGTCCAGGCATTAACCCAGCACTGCCAAGTCCACCACTAAACCATGTCCCTAAGTGCCATATCTACAGATCTTTTAAATATCTTCTGGGGTAGTGACCCAACCACTTCCCTGGGCAGCCCGTTGCAGTGCTTCAACATCCAAACCCTTCAACTTCCCTTTCCATTGGTAAAAATCGTCCTTGTTTTAGGAAATCCCAGAAAGGAGGTTTATATTATTTTTTATATTAATATGAAAATAGTGCCTCTTCAGGCAGTTGTGTACCATTTTGGATGTTATCCAGGTTTTTATAATTTTGAAAAGTCTGAGTAACAACAGAAAGAAAAGCTGGAGATATGAGAAACATGGACTGAAATAATCAAAAACTGAAATATAACTAGCATTTTTAGTATCTAGAGAATAAAAAATTCAGCAAAAGATATGATTAATTTTAAAGTGTGTCGCCATAGAAAGGAAGGGAAGAAGCAGTTCTTCATGTACTCAAGAGTACAGTAAATTTGCAAAAAAATGTTGCTTGGGTTACACTTCTTAAAAATTTTTTTTTAAATTACAATTTAAAAAAATTACTATTTTTTAATTGTAAGAGTGTTCAACACAGGAAAAAAGCAAAAAAGACTCATTGTCATGGGCTAAACATAGATAAGGATATAGTTTAGTTCCTTGTTGGGGTTTTTTTTTTTAAAGAACAAATTGGTCTAACATTTCTGGGTAATAACTTGAAAGAGTTCTTTCTTTGGAGTAGAGTAATGCAGGCCTGCACTGTGATTACAAACTGGTAAGAAAATGTAGTATTTCCTTCCATTTTCTGTCTCTATTATGATATGAGTAACGGTCATTGTTTATGAATAGGCTATTTACTAGTTACTGCTGACTTTTCCTGGGAAAAGTCTATCTGAGACAGGGTTTTTTAAGCAAATGCCCTACCTTATAAATTGACAAAGTAAATAAAATCAATGAAATCACTGTAGCAATCTTATTTTACCTTGTGTTGTTTGCTGGGTCATTTTAATACATTGTAGAAATAAACGAGTCAAAATTAATAACTTTGTGTAGAATGAACAAGTGCACCAAAACCTGTAATTTCCCATTCTTTTGCCTTCTTTCTGATTGTCCTGTTGCATATGATTTAGGAGTATCCATGAGCTACTATATAATTATTGGTTGTGTTGTTCAAAGGGAGTGGACACTGTATCTACTTTTTGTTGCAGCAATTTGTCAGGCCTTGTACAAGGAGGAGATGGTTGTGGATTTTGTCAGAGTAGGCACTTACTAATGGAGCAGTACTTCTTAGGGTCCACAATCTACCCACTGTAGAATGTCTTTCTGGGGAAGGAGGTGCGTGCTTAGCTTCTAAATTTATTTGTGTTTAAATAGTGTGTAGCCATTGCTTCTCATTGCTTTTCCTCAGCATTCTTTCTTCTAGATTTCTCTGTCGGAGATGCAAGGCAGGTAGAGGTGTGTATGGACATGTGGCACCTCATCATGAGCCCATCATGAGTACAAGGTTATGACATCATTGCTTGCATGATTCCAGCTGGGAATTGGGTCCAGTTAGCAACATACAGAATAAACTCTTGCTAGAGAATGTGGAAGTAAAATAAAATGGGAAGGAAAGAAGAATCTTCCACACAGCCTCTAGCAATAACCCCTTTGCCTGTAATTCAGGATAGCTTCATCATGGAAAAATCTCATTCAAGGGGTCTGTAAAAGCCAGAAGGTATCTTTTTAATGTTGCTGTTGGCAGTCCATGAAGTGTTCTGGTCTAGAGCTACAGATCTTCCAGCCTCAGACCAAAAGATCTTTAGTAATATGGTGCCTACAAGGACATCCCCAGCAGGTGTAGGTCATCTCAGTCTGTTGGGCCGGTTTCTGCTTCAGTTGAGTGTTTGTATCTTGCCTTTTGGGCACTGGATATGTTCTCTGTCACAGTACTTACAAGTACTATTCATAATGCCATTTTGTGTGTGCACAGTGCTGCTCAAAATGAGCCCAAGAACTTATTTTAAATTCCAGGCTCAGGAGAGCTAACACTGCTGGTGCCAAAAATACCTTGTAGGCAAAACAAGTGTATTTAGAGCAATTGTGATAGATATTCTACTCTTGGGAGGGCTAGAGTCAGAAATATCTCTGACTGAAAAAGGAAAAGTTACATTCCTCTTGTTTTCTTGTCCCTATGTTGAAACCTGTAGTACCCATTGATCTATGAAGTAGCATCTTCACTTTAAATGCATCTTCTATCCCAGTTATGGCACTGAAACATCTCGGGAGAAGTTAGCATGCATGTGCCTTCTGGTCTACAGTCAGTCTGTTGGAGCCACGTACTGTGTGTTGGTAGAGTTAACTTCACGGAGGATTGTAAATTCCAAAGTTGCAGTTCTAGCCTAATGCACAGGAATAGGTTGAGATTTGTGTATCACTTGTGTAGACTTGCAGTGTTAGTGGAGTTGTAGAGAAGTTACAGGACACAGTGTTCTTAAAATCATGTGGAACAAGTAATTTTTGCAGCACAAATTTTTAGTAACCTCAGTATAATTTTTTTTATTCCAAGAAATAACCTATTTTATTATAAAACTGTACAGAGTCTGTGTTGGAGGGAGGGGTTATTTGGGCTGGTTTTTTGTTTGGTTTCTTGTGTTTTTTTAATTCACTGACTTTCACATTTCCCTTAAAGAAACAAATTAAATACCAGCCATTCAATGCACTTAATAATGTTCTCATATTGAAGTTGGAAGGGCTACACTCGATGCAGTGTATGCTTAATTGCTTGCTAGTAATGGGTGCATAAACTGGTTTTTCAGTAGTTGTGTTTGTTAGTTCCACTGATTGATTGCTTTGAATAGACATGTGCACAGCATTATGGGATCAGCACTTGTACTTCATGCTTAGACCTTAGCCATGACATGGAGGGCTTTCCAAATGGAGGCTGAAAATTACAAGAACACATAATGAATGTATTACTGTTTTTAGCAGGATTACTGTACATGCTTCTAAAAAGTTTTCATTGTACAGAAAAGCAATAAATTTTGTAACTCTCCTTAGAACTGAGATATTGATGCATGTTCAAATATACTTTATTTTCAAATGGCATGAATATTTCACAGTAATTATTTCTTTAAGAAAAGTCTGTCAGCAGTTGCTATCTGTGCTGTTAAAATGCTTGAATTTTAATTTGGGGGTCCTAGCTTACATAAACTTCTGTTGAAGCCACATTAAATACTTTGAAGTCTATTTACACCTATGCTCAGTCGTTACATACTCATGAGAAAGTGGTCTCAGCCAGAAGAACACCTGTCGCTAGAGGACATGAAAAGAGTGATACACAGTTGAGTCGTCAGGGCAAAAAGAAGGGAAGTTTATTTACATGACCTCGCTTATATAGATTCTGGACAATGACCAGGGATTGGAGAATATGGTTACCACCTCTCCACTCCTGCTGGCCAGACTAAAAGTCCATCAATTGTCCCTCATCAGAGAGGAATGTGGGAACAACTACTTTGTTTATGTTACAAGTGTAAGAAATTCCACTACAGAAATGTAAACAATCAGAAGGCTAAAACTCAGGGCAACAAACATCCCGTCCAAAGAATACCTGCTTTTGTTCAGTTTTTCCTCTATTTCTGTTTCCAAAGGCAAAATAAATGAAAATTTTGGAAAACCGGGTATTCAGCAAATAATTTTGTTGTTTAAGAAACATAACAAAAACCATGCTCCTGGTGCAGACAGATGAATTTTTGGTGGTTTTAAGTATTCACAGTTACACCTTTAGGAGAGCATCATGTTCACACTTTACAGCTGCTGTTTTTATCACTTATCTCATTTTTGTTGTAATGGTTCACCCAGGCATCAGATGTAGCTTACTCTATGTTCCCCCTATTCCGTAGCCAGGGATTTTCAGTACAAGTAGCACTGGATATCAGAGCTCTCACCTTTAGCCACCTGGAGGGGATGAACTCTGCTAAATCTAGACATTACATGAAGCCACTGTCTTGTCCTGTGGGTCCTAGCTGGGTTTTGTGACCTAGTTTCCAGTAATTTCACCTCACCCAAGAATGAAATTAGTGGCACAAACTGGCAAAAGTGATGTCCACAGCCTGTATTCTAGATGATCACACAGTAGGAAGAAAAAGTTTCCTCATGGTCCTTTGTTATCCTCTTTTAAAGCAGGCAGAACTTTTCTATTCAGCAATAAACTTCTAATGCTTTAAAACACCCTCTGTTTTTGTAAGGATGCCACATTCTGATTGACATTCCATCCCTGTTTCCACAGCTTGTACTGAAGAGATGCCCTAATTCCAGTGTGCTCCCTGCCCAAATAGCAGGGAACCAGGTTCCCTCCTTTTCTTGAAACATGCCAAAAAAAGGATGGAGCAGAGTGGCTTGCTTCACTGTTGGACTGAAGTGTTAACTTTGTGCTGGTCTGGATCAAATCATGCTCTAAAGATTTCCCAACTTTTTTGAGGTTAATTTCCTGATAAATGTGTATGTGCCAGAATAGGTTTTTGTACAAAATGTAAAGATTTACTGGTCATCTTGAGCTCTCTGCCTCCCCACTGTTTTTTCAAGATAACAACAAATTTGAATTTTGATCCAATGGTACAAAAGTTAATTGTGTTTTAGTACAGCTGCCTCTTAAAAATCTTCCTCTAACTTGTCTTGACATCTTCTTGTGGGTGGGGCAGGCCACTTGTTTATGTGCTCTAATTTTGTACCTTCCTCTGCACAAACTGGTTGAAAATCCAGATAAAATGGCCTTTTGAGAGTTCCCTGGGCAGAAGGTCGTGTCCTAAACATATTTATTTTGCGGTTGACACCTAGTAGAATCGCCCACAGGCTCGGAGTCCTGAAGCTGGATCTGAGACAGCTCTGAGATACATAAAATCAGCTTTCTGTTTTGTGAGGAAAGCCCTGTTTGTTTTACCAGAAGATGAAGCTCTCTGCACTCAGTTTGACTGGAACCTGCTTTTCTTTTCTTTTCTTTTCTTTTCTTTTCTTTTCTTTTCTTTTCTTTTCTTTTCTTTTCTTTTCTTTTCTTTTCTTTTCTTTTCTTTTCTTTTCTTTTCTTTTCTTTTCTTTTCTTTTCTTTTCTTTTCTTTTCTTTTCTTTTCTTTTCTTTTCTTTTCTTTTCTTTTCTTTACTTTTCTTTTCTTTTCTTTTCTTTTCTTTTCTTTTCTTTTCTTTTCTTTTCTTTTCTTTTCTTTTCTTTTCTTTTCTTCCCCATCTCAGTATTTTAAGAGGTGTTTTTATGGTAGTATTTGTGCTTACAGAAGAGTCCCTTTCAGCTGTGATGGTTTGCATTTTTTCATAGTGCTTGTGAATTGTTTGAGAAAACTTAGTAAGTGGAGAATCATTAATTCCTGAGTGCTAAAACATGATACAGCAGAAATCTTAGGTTTAGATTTAATTTTAATTTAGGGGGAAAATGCACTAACAGTTTGCACAGGGCTCCTGATGGATGAAATAACATGATGTTTCTGTAAATTTTGTTAAGCATTGAATTATGTACAGATTCTTTTTCATAGAGATATGAAGGCTTACTAAACTATGACTACTTTGGAAAAGAGGGTAAAAAGTAAAGCATTTGGTTTCAGACAGTTACGTGGAGCAGATGTCTATATTTAAGAGAATAGTTCTATATATGTAAATGTGAAGATAGTCTTTGTTGTTAAAAAATTGTATTCCTTCCTCATGAACTTATACCAGCTCAGGAGATGGCCATTCATATGTAAAATTACTAAGTTAGAAATTAATAATTTTGTTTCTGTTTGATAAACTTTGTTCATTTACAGCAGCAGGTTCTCACTCTTTTCACTGTGTCCAAAGGACGGAAAATGCTACAGCATTATGATACAACGCATTGTTGACTGATGAAGGATGAAGCTGGTACAGGACTTTATTAGTGGTATTTGAGGGTGAAATATATCCTTGGAAATCAATAGATTCTTTTAATCATTTCAGTTTGTCTCCTCTGATTAGAGTTAGTGATTTCTCTACTTTTAGCAGCCTTCTCCTATCTTTGACTCATTAATAGTAATGAGTCTTGCTTTTGCTAATGCAGCTGTGTTTCTTCAATGTGCCTGTCTCCAATCTGAGGGGATGCCCAGTGGATATTACAAATGGGGAAAATGCACTGATTATATTACAGCTGTGTGCTTTGGATTGAGCTTGCAATCTTAAACCAGCATTGCTTTATTCTGTTCTCTATTCATCATCCAGGGATAATTGCTTTGTTTCTAATTGATTTATGTTAAAGTCCTATGTTTCTCTAAATAACCAATTTTTTCATGTCCAGTTATTTGAGTTCTTTCTCCAGATTTTCTTATAACTCTCTACAATATGGAGAGAATCATGATTGCTAGGCTGTGCTCCCTTGTAATAGCTTTTGTAGTGCTCACACTAATCTCTAAAGCAACTGGATTCCTGAAGCATCCTAATTACCATCTCTGGAGGTGAAGTAGAGCTTGTTGTTATGTGATGCCGTGCTAACATTTGAGTGTGTTAACATGACACTCCAGTGGGTCCTTAGAAATATCCTTCTCTAATGTACAGCTGTACATTCCAACGCTGACTAGAAGTTACCTCACACTGTGTGCTCGGCCACTTCTGCTTCCACTGTTCACACTGCCCATGCTCTACCCTTCACACACTGCTTCTATGTGTTCTTAAAGGGCTACCTAACCACACACACCATTTCGGAGCTGTGATACTTTATACGTGAAAAAGGGAACACAGCCACAATTAAGACTTGCCTTGCTTCTGCTGAGCTGCTCTGGGAGTTCAGAATGGTGTCTGGTCTAGCTGGTCGGTCTGTCTGTCTTTCGCAATGTGTTGAATAGTTGTGTACTGTGGTACTAAAATGTGGCTTAATCAGGGAATGGCTCAGAGGGTTGGGCAGGAGGGTTGGTGGGTGGGGAGGGAGCTGCACATGGTTTTTATTGTGCATGTCTTTTGAGCACTGCTAAGTTTGGTTACTAAGTAAGAGAACCGATGCAATCATGATATCTTTGATGTAATTATTTAACTCTGGGTGTTTTTCAACCAGCTTTTCAGATGCATGGCTCTTAAATTCTGTAGTTCTTCTGCAGTGACCACAGCTGCATTGTATAGCAGGTTAATACAACTGCAGAAGTATTTCTACTAAGAAGAAAGAAGTTGGCCTAAGTTTTCCATTTTTAAAACTGAGATATATTGCTTCTTTCTCAAATCACTGGTCTGTCACCAGAGTGGCAGTTTTACAGCCATATTTGTTAGGAAATTTGCTTACTGCACTGTCTACAAATATTCAAAAACTGCTATACTATGCAGCTGAGGACATACATTTTTAAAGAACCTAATCACATGCACAAGAGAAATGTCACAGATGTACAGTAGTGGATCCAAAAAAACTACCACTTTCCATATTGTGGATATGAAAAGTCAGAGAAACAATAATTAATGTGTATCCCTCCCCACCTCAACAATCTGTATTCCTGTAGCATTACCCCGATGGATCCATTACTGAGAAGCAATGGGGATACCTTTTTGTGGATCAATCTAAAAGCTGAAAAGCACAAGCATTGAGAAAATCCTGGTGCTCCTGAGCTGGTACTAGAAGTTTTTGCTTGTAATTTCCCACTGATGCAAGCTGCTAGTTTAGATCAGGGCTAGCTAGCATTTCAAGCGCTGCCTGGCCTAAATTTGGGTTGAACAAGACCTAATCTGCAGTGTTTGTGATCATGGGTGAGTTTCAGCAGACCTTTTTAGCACTGGCCTTGGAGTCCTAGGGGTGTTTCTTTTGGAGAACAAGTGTCTGTTTAACACTGTAGTACTTTGGCATTTCAATTTTCTTGCATTGATCCCATCAAGGTGCCTCATCACTTTTTGCATCTGTCTTAACACACGGAAGTTTGGTTTTCCCCTTTTCTGTGTAAAATGCAAAGAATTTGCTTTTTTTTGATTTAGTACCTCATCCTGGGAAGTGCATGTCACAAACCAACTCCACCTTCACCTTCACCACCTGCCGCATTCTGCACCCCTCCGATGAACTCACACGAGTTACGCCAAGGTAAGGGATTCTCATGATGGCAAAGCCTTCAGCTCTATCAGAGTTTCCCCTCTAAGCAAATGCAAAATAATAGCATAAGCACAGGCATTGACTGCATTGGTGAATTACAACACAGCCACCAATTATTCCTCCCATTTTGACTTACCTCAGCCTGAATTTGGGAGTCGTGTGTGATGTTTTAAAAAGCCAGTCAAAGTTTCTTAAATTTTGTTGTCTCTAGTTAAGATATTGCAGGATCAGCTACGTTGGCTTCTGATATCCAAACCTGGCTACTCCTCATCTTAGACTAGTTGTAGTCCTCATAGGTGAATGCACAGGGTGTTAGCTCTTAGCAAAAAAGATGAGAGGTTTTTCCAGGGAGGAAGTATAAATCTTTCCTCTCAGAAGAAAAAGGGATGTGCAGGTAAAGAAATTCAGGAACTATGTGAGGAAGGGAGGAGGACATATGCCTTCATTGGAAACAGGGAGATGTCTACTTTGTTTCTTGGTGTAATTGTTGAAAATTAATTCATAGTTTTCAGACTGAAAGTAATGAGCTGGTGATGCAATAGCAACAGAAGGCAGTTCTGTGGCCTTATGGAAGCCGAAGATCTGAGAACCAGAGTGGCGTGTAAATTTCATACCTAAAGAGAGAGCTTTCCTCCCTTAGCAAATCAGGATTTACAGAATGTTCCTTTCTGTTTGTAAGGACAATGTATCATTGCTTTCTCTGCCCCTTCCAGCTCCTCTGTGGGAGTGTACCACTGTGTAGGTCCCCATGCAGAGGTGTTGGGTCTATACTTGTTTAAAGATGAGACAGGCACTGACTATCTCTGAAGGGCATGAAAAGTAAGGGTATTGAATATGAAAACCTGTCAAGTGCAAAGAAAATATATGATGTTTAAATGTAACTTTTTTGCTTCCCTTTCTGAACTGAGTTAGTTATTAGTGGCATGTCTGTATTTTCTTTACTCTTTTCTGTCTTTCCCCTCAACACAATTACTGAAGAGATCCTCTTATATGGCTGCAATTCTACTTTAATTTTCTTGTTATTGTTAAATTGCCATCAGTTGTGATCATAATAAACTCTTTGGGTACTAAATCTAACAAATCAGTCAGAAAAGACAGCTAAATTCAGTGCATTTTCAGCTGCCTTAGTTAAATGGAAGTTCATTCGTTTAGGGGAACAAAGAGCAAGATAAACAAAATGGTGTTTTCAAAAGATGTTTAAGGAGCTCCTCCTTACCAGCTATAAATGATTCTTCACAGGTCATGTGAGGAGGACAAGAAACTGCCTTATGTCTCATTGTGATGAGAGGAGGTATAGGGCAGACACTGGACCCAGCGTAGTCGGGGGTGAGCAGCACTGCCAGCAGCATCTGTGTTGGCAGGGTCACGTACAAGGAATGCTAGTGTGTGTGGCACCGGCTAACCCAAAGAGGTTTGGCATTTACCTGCCTGGTTGCATTTTAACCTGTGCTACCCCAGGTGTTGCTCTAACCTGACTAAATTTCATCCAGCTAAATGAAGCGCTCCTTTATTTGTTTCTTTTCTCAGTCTAACTCTGAGACTGTCACTGGGCTGAGTTGCTGAGGCCACTTTGAGTCTGTTTCTGCGGTTGTGTCCAGGGTACCCTGTGGTGTTGGTCAGTTTGATGGGAAAAATATTTCCCAGTTAAAGCAATGCCAAAATGATCCAACAGAAAAAAAGGAAACCCCTGTAGCTGTTTTCTTGCAGAGATGGCTTGTTTTTTTAATTTCACTGTAGTGTATAACTGTGCTGAAAAATTAGTAGAAATACTAATCTACATGTCTGTGCAACTGAAATCTGTATCTGGAAAGAATGAAGCTGTTGGAGTTAATAAATCATTGGAGTGCTATAGTTTTCATCTTGTGCCTAGGATATCTTGGAAGCCTTGCAATTAGCACCATGTCTGGATTCTTGAAATGTATATGGTCATACCTTGTGGAAAGTCGATTCGTGCAGTAACTTCTCTTTCTTTTCTCTCCCTCTTGCTTTTCAAGACTTCTCTGTTCTGTATTTGTCTGTATGGGAGATGCACCACAGTGGCTGTCACTGCTCTTTAGTTCCACTGGAATCAGAACTATGAGGGTCCAGTTTTAATCAGTTCTTAAGAGAAGAATTGTGAACTAACTTCTTTCCACTCATCCTTGCCTTCAGAGTGTGTGTGCTGCTGCCTCAGCCCAGGCAGAAGGGACAGAACATCAGGATGTGCCTTAGCACATCTGCCACATGCATTGACAGCCACAGCACACACGGGGGTGCAAGGAGACTGAGTCCAGAGCCACTTAGCAAGGCTGAGTTTCTAATTTCATCTGCCAGTTTCCTCAACTAAGTGTTTCACCTCGGTATACCAGGAGGAATATATGGGATTCCTCTTGTTGAATTGCAACTGCAATTCAGCTTCCTCAATTTCACTTGTGTGTGGTAGAGGCTGGTACAGTTCCAAATCACTGTTAGAGATCAAGTTGGTCAGATCCTATTTAGCCTTGTAAAGGAGACATGACTTGAGATTTCATAGCATCAGGCTAATATTTTTTTAATTAAGAAGTGCCTTAAAGATACGCTGATTTTTACACCACGGCACTAGAGTTTCCAGTGTTATGTGAATTCACATCACCTGCTCACTGTAAACCAAGGGTCTAGATGATGATATTCTAAGCTCATCAGAAGCTGCAGCTCAAAGCATTCCAGGGTGTCTAACCTGATATGCACAATAGTGTTGGCTACACAGAGTTCATTAATGTAAGGTGAAATGAGACTGAAGATTCCAGTCAAGACACCATCTCAGCCCTTTTTGTCCATGGGCAAAGAAGATGCAATTTAGTCATTGGCCAGAGTCTTCTCTTGGAAATTCAACCAGATTGTCTCAAAGTGGCTCTTTGAGATACTTTTCTTGGTGCGGAGAACCCCACTTAAGTCGCACATTATGGCTGAGCCAATCCAACAACATGGCTCTGCTGAAAAGGGAATATCCCACTCTCTCCCCTGTTCCTCCCCCTCCCAACTACTTAGTTTTCCCACTATCTCGCATTGGCTTTACTTTCTGTCTGACTCTTTGCCGAGTGTCTTCTACTTGCTAACCTGGCAAGGTGAGGGAGTAGATTTCCTTGTTTGAACAGTGGTGAGCTCACGTCCGTGAATCCTTCGTTAGCATCAAGTGTTGCATTACTCAAGACCCTTCAAATGCCATTAGAGGGGATGAACCCATGCTTAGGAGATACTACTGTGGAATTATTTTTTTTTTTGTCTGTGTGTGTGTACTTGTGGCAAAGACCATAATTTATGGATGGTTAGAAAAAGTCAGAACTTCTTTTTTTTCAGAAGGTGCATGAGGCTCTTGCGATTCTCTCAAACAGACATGAATTTGGAGTGTCATAGATATCCCACATGCCTTGTTTCTGGAATAACTAAGTACACCATGCCTTAGTGAATGAGTGTACAGTTCTGTGTGCTCAGAAGTGACACTAAAAAGTAGATGTCCTGTTTATACTATTGGTCCAGTATCCTGCATTTCCTTGTCTCTTAGAAGCAACTGGGAGTTGAGACAGCCAGTAGACCAGGAAGAAAAAGTGAAGATGTTGATCACAGACCTGTCAATAGTTTATCAGGAGAAATGTGGTGCTGGGTATTGGCAATGGCGTTAATCCTGTGAGACTGGGCTTTGAAGTGTGCAAAGTGGACATACGTTTTGTAAGATCTGATGGTTTTGCACTTATAGTCACATTTGTGGGGGGCTGGGAACTGTCAGTGTCCTGTGCACTCTCCAAGTGGTTAAAAGGCCCTGCTCAGGGTTAAAAATCTTGCCTGTAGTAAATTTTAATTTTCTAGGGGAGAGAATAATTTGACTGCTCCTTTGCTTTCAGCCTTAACGCAGCACCTACTCCAGCTTGTGGCAGCATTAGCATTTTGAAAGGTACCCCGGTGGCTACTCCCTGCACTCCTCGGCGTCTGAGTTTGGCCGAATCCTTCACCAACCTCCGGGAATCCACGACGACGATGAGCACGTCCCTGGGGCTGGTGTGGCTGCTGAAGGAAAGGGGCATCTCGGCAGCAGTGTACAATCCACAGAGCTGGGACAGAGCCAGCAGGAGCACCCTGCTGAACACACACTCCCCGAAAATGGCGATCATTCCTTCCACTCCACCAAACTCACCCATGCAGACACCTTCTTCTTCCCCTCCGTCTTTTGAGTTCAAGTGCACCAGCCCACCTTATGACAACTTCTTGGCTTCAAAGCCTGCTAGTTCCATCTTGAAGGAGGTGAGGAATAAAAAGAACATCAGGAACAGTGAGAGCCAAACTGACGTGTCTGTTTCCAACCTTAA
The DNA here is from genome assembly GCF_015227805.2 of Hirundo rustica. Lineage (NCBI taxonomy): Eukaryota > Metazoa > Chordata > Aves > Passeriformes > Hirundinidae > Hirundo > Hirundo rustica. The sequence continues at coordinate 111,134,623 of NC_053450.1, forward strand.
TCTCGTGGACAAAGTCAGGAGGTTTGGTATTGCCAAAGTTGTGAGTTCAGGGCAAACGTCAGCTCCTCCTTTAACTGAGGACCAGGGACCTCTTCTCTGTGGGGCACAGGGGCCAGTGAGGGCCCTTGTCCCTGGAGGCCTGGCACCTGACGGTCTCCCCTTGGGCTGCCCTGCCGTCACCAGTGCCATTGGTGGCATCCAGCTGAACACTGGCATCCGAAGGAATCGGAGCTTCCCCACCATGGTGGGTTCCAGCATGCAGATGAAAGGCCCAACATCCCTCACTTCAGGGATCCTCATGGGAACCAAGCTCCCGAAGCAAACTAGCTTACGATGAAGGACTTTATTTTTACAGCTAGTCTTTTTAAATGAAAATACTCAGATTCTTTCTCCGATCCCCTTTTCCTTTTCCCACCAGCCCTTCATTGCCTCTTGAGTTTGACAAATCAACTTCGTGCCTAATGGGAGAAATGTGTAAACTTTGTATAAAATGTGTAAATATGTACCAGATCTATTGTAACTAATTGGATTATTTTGCTGTTGAATTGAGTGCAAAAGGCTCTATGTTAGGATTGCTGTATTAAGGTTAACTTGCTAACCTTTTGAAAAGGTTTTTTTTTTTAAGATGCACTGAAAAAAAAACAAAAGAGCAAACCAACAAAAAATAACTTGACTAGAAAAAACACGTGAGTTCCGTAGCTAGCCTAACTTGAGTCAAAGGTGCATGGGAAGCTATTGAATGTGTTATGTGAGACCTCTCATTATATCACTTGAAGCATGGGAGCATTTGTGCTTCATTAAATACTGAAAAAAGCACTCAGTTTAACATGTGCTAGTTATAATTTTGCCTCTGTAGATGAGTTGAGCTGAGTTTTTGGAGTGCCTGGCTATTATGCCTGAATGGATGAAACCTTTTTTTTTTTTCCTGTTCTATATTTGCCTCCTCCCCGAGATTATAAACTTGAACTAATACTGTGCTGAGGCCAGCAGGCCTACTGGGTACCTGGGATATTGTCATATTCCTACCACCGCTGTTTCCTTTGGCACACTTACACTTTGTGCAACTTCTTGCTTTGTTTTTTTGGTTGTTGTGTTTTGTTTTCTTTTCTTTTGTTCTTCAATGCTGCACTGGATTGTGGAAGGGAAAATGCTTTACTATGTGTTGCCGTCACTGAAACGTGCTTTGTCAGTGCGCCCAAAGAAAACAGTTTTCACAACTCATGAGGTAAACATGGCAGTGACTTCCTAGAAGTCCAAGTTGCGGAACAGATCGACAGATAAGAATGTTATAAAAGAACATGTAGCAAAACCAGTGTTAAGAAAAGGTGAATCCTTGGAACCTCAACAGAGAACCACATAAAACATTTAGTAACAGAATGGTACAGGTGGGAAAGAGCAGCTTGCAGCCCTCATGCTGATCTTCATGTTTCTTGCATGTCAGAGACCGTGGCCTTGTAAGCAGGGTGAGAATATTCTCCACCCATTTTCTGATTTCTTTTTCCAGAGAAACCTTTTTCATCCAAAGTTGGACCGTAGCATAGGTAAAAATAGGGGAAATGCTTTATTTTCACAGTGTTTTGAAAATGAGGAAAATACCTGCCATGCAAACGTATAATTCCCTGCTTTTTCAGAAAGGAAACATAAGATCTCCATGCAACCTTTAGCTGCCAGGCAATCCTAATTATATGGCAATTTTTTCTCTTTGTCCCATCCTTCTGCTGGGTGCCTGTAGAAAGAGTTGAAATACCTTGGAACTGGAACAGACTGGAGAGAGCTTGTTTCTAGAGCAGAGCTGAGAGATAAATATTTTTTGGAAGAGGAGATGGAGAGGAGCAAAGCAGGGAGGGTTTAGCGTCCACTTTCTTTTCCTTGCACTTCTTGTGGCATCTGAAATCAAGCTCCCCGTTTGTTACCATTGTCGCGCTACAGGTAGTTGCTGTGAATTGCCATTTGTACCAGACTGTTACTGAATTATTAGCACTGATAATTTCTTGTATAAATGAAACTGTCTTTTAGTCTTTGTGACAAGAGATAGGTGGGTGGTTTGGTTTTTTTCTGAATGATGTAGTTATTGCGGTAGTGCTATGGACACTAAGGATATTTTTTGAGAAAGAAAAAAAACACATCGGTCAGTTACAGCATGTGTTTGAAGACTTCTATTTATTCTATGAACTTACAGTATTTTAGTAAAATGCCATCAGCTCTGTTTGCTGTTGTATGTGTGCACTTATTGCAAGTAAATTTAAGTATCTTTTTATTTGAATGTATCTTAAACCAGTAGATAGAATAACAGTTGATTCTGAAAAAAAGTCATGGACTTAATGGACCATTTTATGTACCCAGAGGAAGAAAGCAATACCATAAGAGTACTTAAAGTGTAGAAGTTAATCATGCAACCGAGAAGTATTATCTAGCCTTTAAATTATCTGTAGGAGCTGTCCACCCACCAGAGAAAGCAATTGTAACACATCAGAATGATGAAGTTTAATTTTTTCTTCACTAATATCAATAAAATAACAGAAAAGTTGCTCGGTTGTGTGTTATTCCACTTTTTCCTTGTTCTTTTAAGGTGATAAATCTTCCACCTTGATCCCTTGCTTTCGTCTCTTAGTTAAAGCAGAATAAAGGCCATCCTTTGCTTTTTTAAAATTCTTAGACACAGAATTGGTTGAAAAGTTTTCAGATTTTAAGTTTGCTGAAATCAGCAAAACTTGAGTCAAAAGAAAAAAGAGAAGCAAATGTGCCTTTTGATTTTTTAATTGGATTTGTGAGAATGTAGAATTGGATGTTGTAAGGTTTCTGTATTTTGAGGAGAGGAGTTTGTACTCTCCTGCCTAATACAGTGCAAAAACTGTAGTAACAAAATGTGAAAGTACAGAACGAGGAGGAAACGTCCCGTGTTTTTCAAAAGAGACAGGACTGAGGTCTGCTGTTAGCCAGTATCTTCATTACTGAGCGAGGGAACATTACAGTGATGAAACATCAGGTAGTGAGGAGCTAAAAAGACCTGCACATGTGGTGAAAGCTACATAATTGAAAAAGCTCCCTGGAGGGGGGAATAATCAGGCAGAAACTCACAGAAAGATTAGACAGCCTCATTGAGGAGAAGGATGTGTGTGTGTATGAGGTGGAGAGGGAAATAATAGCGTTTATATCACATACTTGCTACAGAGAGAAAATGGGACAGCAGTAATGCCAAAATAAACTGTGGAGGACTTGCATTAGTGTGACGCAGTGCCCTACGCCAGCTGCAAGAGAGGCTTATGCCAGGGGCACAGCCAGGGACTGTCAGTGAGTACAGGCACTCGTCCTTCCTCTCAGCACAGCTCTGAGCCTGAGAGAAGCTCGTGGTCAGAAGGTTAATGGTTAATGGGAGGGATCCAGGGAGCAGAAGCGCTGTGCATCCAGCCCTCCTTGCCTGGGAACAGAATGAGTTAAGCAAGTGCCAAACCGAGGAAGGTGGGAGCTGATCCTGAGATGCGCAGAAGAGAGGGTGTTGAAATTGTCCTCCACCCTTGCAGTATTCACCCATGCAATATCTCAGACACTTTTCTGGATGCATCTTCATTTCGGGTAATCCTTCTCTGAAAGCTGGGTTGGAGCAGAGAGGAAGATAAGGTGCTGAGGATTGTGTCTAAGACTGGGCTGTAGATGGACCCTGGAATACAGGATGTTCTTTGGAGAGCAGAGACTGGCTAAAAATACCTTTTGAGACTCTTCTCCTCTTCATTTTACATGTATGCTAAGTGTTGGATGGCACCACAACATACTGCTATTGCGTACAGAGGTTTGAGAGCTCCTCCCAATTCCCTGAACACATTTACTGACAGCTCTCCACATTGAATTGAAAAGTCCAGCAATGCTGGTGAGATGTGTCTTGCCTGCCTTTGGTACAGACAGGACCTGCTGCCTGTGGCTTTTATTCACGGTGAAGAATTAGCCTCATTCAGCTGTGCTACCACATCTCACTGGGTGCTGTTCAGACCTCCTTTAACTCATTTAACAAGCCAACTGAACCACAGAATGGTAAGGAAAAGAAAAGGCCTGAAAGTTACTGGTGCAAGCAATGTCCTTGGCTATAATGTAGGCAGTGGGCTTTCATGTGAGAACTGCATACACATGAGAAGCCAGTAATGTTTGTATTTAAAAGATGACAGAGATTTTTGTCCTGCTGAAATAGGTTTCAAGCTGTGCTGAATCCAATTGCTGTTCAATTGACACAGGTACTTAGAAATGATTAAGGCTTTAACAAGCATACAGCCAGGGTTTTTTGTTATTTTTTTTAAGGGAATTATAATGAACTTAGGGAATACAAAAATTGAGCACACAGAGGAGCCTTCCCTGCTCTGCTGGGACATTGAAATGTTAATCTTGTTTGACTTGCTCAGGCGTTGGAGAGGGGAGTACCTGGTCTGCTGTCAGGCTCGCTGAAACGTGCACAGCTGGGCTGCAGCTGGGAACATCTGGCTGGGACATGTTGCCAGCCCACACGCAGCAAGGATGGAGCAGCTGGGGATGCATCAAAGCCAGGGAGAGGAGAGTGGGATCCACACACGTTCCTGTATGAAGTACCAGGGCAGATGAGACTGTTCAGGGTCAGGTGCACTGGTGCAGCTGAGGTTTCCCTCACATGCTGCCCAGCTCCCAGGGAGAGCTGCCCCCTCCCCAGGCATGGGGGCTTCCTCTCTCTTGCCTGGGTTTCCCTTCATTCCCACAAGGAGCACTTGCTGTTTGAACCCTTTTGACAGCTTTTGCAGAGTTGTATGCACAACTCTGCAAAAGCTGAACCACAAGCTTTTCCAAAATAATTTATGTGGAGTTTGCAGCAAGCTGCTCCATTCATGGAGATTTGCTCAGCACCTGTTTTGAAATAAAGCTAGTAAAGCTAGAACAGAACTGATTGAATCAAGCTCAGGGGGGAAATAAACTGCAATTAAATGCAAAAAGGTATCGATTTGCTATTTTGCCAATGTAAATTTAGTACCTATGCACATGCTTTCATAAAGATAAATTCAGATAAAGCTAAATTAAATGTCAAGAGAGTTGGCAGTGCCAGAAATCTCACATTCCAGATGGCACCAGGAGGTTGTGTCAATGCACTGCTGTGTGTGCTGGAATCTGTGGGGCACTTCTCAGCCCAAAGCCTTTGCTGGATGCGAGGGGCTCCTACCCAGCTGCAGAGCCTCCATCCCTGAGGCTCCTGTTCCCCTTGGGTTAAAACCGGGCAGCCTGGAGAGCGGCTTCAGAAATGCCATGGAATAAGGGTTGCAGCTACCAGGGCTGCGTGACTTTCCCAGGTTTCCTGGCTCCCCTGTTTAGCTCAAATTAGCACCTCCAGGTCACCTGGGAGCTGAGTGGTGTCTCAGCAGCTTTTACAACCCTTTCCCATCTGGGGAATTTCTTCTGTTCCCAGAGGAGCAGGTGATGGATACTTTCATGATAATTTTATGATAATGAGGTTAATGTTGCTGATCTGCTAACAGCCAGCTCCCCCTTGCCTCAAGGAACAGCACTGTGTCCCAGAGTCACAGTCCCTCTTCATAACTCCTGCAATTTCCCCAATAATTCTTTATTGTTAACACTCACTTGACTCAGTCAGGTGCTGAAACCATTGTTGTGTGTCAGGCAGAGATGCCCCTGTCCTGGGGGAGCGACATGTAAAATCTGCCAAACCCATCACCTGGTTGCACTGAGGGCTGTGCACTTTCACAGGCATCTTCAGAGACCTTCAGAAGAGAGGAATGGGAAAGAATATTCTTTCGTCAGTATAAGCCAGGAATGCAAACATTTAAAAATATTCTTTGAATGTTCCTGACATTAATTTAAAAGGTAGCAAAGCAAAAATTGAGTTTTCTCCCAATTTACTTTTAAAGAAACATCACTTTAGTGGTGAATATATAAATATATGTATATTTAGATTTATTTGTATTTTCCTCAGTTAAAAAAAAAATAGATTAATTGGTTTTAATCTCTTGTTTGAAAGTTTTGGGGAAAATGGGCACTTTGCACTATTTTGCTGTGAGCAAAAACCAAAACCAAGGAGAGAATTCAGGTGATTTAGGACTCATTGTGCTTGAAAAGGAACCCAAAAAAAGCCAGGCTTAGTGGCTTGGAAACTGGTTGACTTAGAGGAGCTTGAGAGGAAGAAACACAGAAAAGCATTTCCATATTTTCAGGTTGAGATCCACAAAAAAAAAAAAAAAAAAAAAAAAAAAAAAAAAAAAAAATTGACATTACTAGAGAAGAAAATTCCCTGTTACTCTTTGCTGAACTCTCCCTTTCACTGCAGATTCTGCAGTGTTGTTTGCTCTCCCAGCTGCTGCTGGGAGCAGCTCCTCAAAGTGGTTTTGTGCTCAGCCCTTGGCACCATCATTTGTTTGTTTCCCAGTGTTGGTTTTAGTTGAATTTTGGTTTAGTGCAAGTATTTTCTATGTATTGTTTCATACACTTCGTGTTTGCCTATCAACTGCTATAGAAATTGCTGCCTCTTTCCTTTGGCAAGCACCTGCTTTCCTGTGTGTGACAAATATTTTCCTTTTTGTATTTGTGCACACATTCGGGGGAAACTGTGAATTATGCAATGCAAAAACCACTGCCTTTACAATTTAGGGCATTTCTTAGATGTGAGAGATGTGAGATCCAGCTGCTGAAGGAGAGCCAGGAGCTGCAGGGAGGTTGATTACCTGTGGTGGAGGACTGTGCAGGTAAAACACTTCTTTTGCAGCCTGCCCACGGGCAGACGGGAATGACTGCAGGAACTGCAGGGTGCTGTTTTTGCACAAGCTGGGATCTCTGCTCAACCCTGAACTTGGGGCCCTCTGCCCTGCTCTGAGCCGGGTAAGAGCTGGGCAGAACACCCCTCCTCTCCACATCCGTAGGCAGTAGCCAGCTCAGCCTCTGTGGTACTTGGGAGCCTCCTCTTTCCTGTAAGGATGCTGTGACTAGACTGCTCCAATACCTCTCCCTCTCATGATCACTCGCTCTGCTCAGGAACCTGTCTTCACCCCCTGTCAAATGAATGCTTGCCTCACCACACAGCTGGGGATGCTCTGTTTATTCTGTGATTTGCAGCCATCAGCAGAACTTTCACATTGAATTTACAACATAAAACAAATAAGCCAGGACGATAAAATGTGTTGGTGTCATTCCTCTTTATCACTGTTTTAGCACTGTTGGCTATTCACTGCAAACATATAGACTCAGTCCTTTGCAAACAGGGTCACCATGAAAATAGCTGGTCTTTTCTGGCAGTATTGTGCTGCTGTGTTCATACTTGGACAAGTATCCTAGAGTTCAAAGCTTTTGGGACTGACACAAGATTTCTCTGAAACGTGGATAATCTGACTATTCAACCCATGGAATATATTTACAGTACCAAATGAAGGTGTTATGCTGCCTCTCTTTATAGTAAGACACCCAGCAACATGCAGTGACAGGACAAAGAGGGATAAGTGAAATCATTTTAATATATTATCAATGTATGAGAAACCACAAAAGAAAGAAAATGTTTTCTGGAAAATTCTGCATATGTATATATTGCATTGTATAGTATTACAGATAAACTTATGTCAAATACATGATTTTAAATACTTTAAAACACTGATTTGAAGAGGACAACAAATTGATTTATGTATTTTTGTACAGACATGGGAGTATGATTTTTTTTTTCTCATTGCTATAATTTGGTGTTCTTCAGGAAGAATACTCGTATTCTTCAGCACTGCGGCGTCCAAAATCCATCCAGCCCATGTAGTCTCTGTCATTTATCCTGTGAGTAGGATCAAAGCTCTGAACCCTGTTTCCCATAACTGAGAATCTTCCAGTGGAACCTAAGGAAAAAGCATTTGGGAGAGCAGAGAGTAAGAGGACACATTTTCCAGGTTCATCCGTGTTCTGATCTGGCTTGTGCTCACTAGCAGATGTCTACAATAGTTGAAATGGACCTAATACAGGCCATGTAACACCACTATCATGTCATTGGGGAAAACAGCAATAGAAACCTTATAGGTAATGTCCTGGAAATGGCTTGGATTATTTCAGTGCAAAATAAACAGGTCGTTTTCTACCTCCTGCTGTGGAAACATTCTGCTCCTGTCTGACAGGAAGGAATATAGATAGAATTTTCCTTCCTATGTTACTAGAGAGAGAGTCCAATTTATTTCTCTCTATTTCTACAAAGCCCCACGTTTGCTTTCTCATATTGGGAGAGCTGTTCTACATGCCAAATAGCTCTTCTTGAGAGCAGGCTCAAGCCTGAGACACCACAGCCCTCTGTTGCTTAAAAAGACATAGATGTAAGTACAGGAGCTCTTACAGTGCAAATTTGGTAACAAGCAGGGTAGAGTTATGAATCCTAGGTTTTGTGGAAAAGTGGGAATAATCCTGAAATTGAGAAAGTTGTGTCTGGAATTCACAGTTAGAGCTACCTATTGCTGGAATTATGCAGGGCTTTTTACTGTGTCAGGGTTTTTTTCATTGCTAAGGCTTCATAATTCTTTTCATAGCAGGGTTAGATACTGATTTGTGATCTTGCCTTATCATTTCTGTATGCCTTGCTTAAGGTGTCAAAGAGACACAAACTATTTGTAAGGAGAATTTATGCTTTAAAAAAACGGGCTGCAATCCTTTGTTTTCACAGCATCACATGAAGTAACTAAAAAATACAGGGAAAGATAAATTACTTCTCTCTGTACTCCCTGAAAACAGACAAAATTGATATATAACAGTAATTAGATGGAATTAAGCTTTGAGTGAGGAAGGGACAGATTTAATGTATTAGTATTCAACACAGACTGAAGCTTGAGGAATATTGAATTGATCAAAAAGGAAAATAAGCCTGAATTAAATCCCATGTATCCAAATCTACAAAATTGTTTTGCTTTCAGTTTCATGTGTTTGGAATAACTCTGTCCTCTGTTGACTGTGCTTTTATGTTTCAAGGTCTTCCTCATGTAATGCTTTATAATGAACATGACCCAGTAAAACAAAAAGCAACTGCATTGCTTGCATACGCAGATAAAAAAGCCATGTTTAAGAAATTTACCTAGGAAAAAAGACAAAAAAAAAAAAAAAAAAAAAAAAAAAAAAAAAAAAAAAAAGACAAAAAAAAAAAAAATCCCTGGAAAAGAATGTCTATCATTAAGTGCTCAAAAAATATCTATCATTAAGTTCACTTTATAATTCAAAGAGTGTAATGAAGGTAATGACAATGGCTCCTTAGCACAATAACCAGGCAGGGCAGAACCATCACTCAGACATTGGTGCTTAAGGGACTTCTGAGCCTGCCATGACCTGAGGGCTGTAAAGGCTCCCCTGGTGCCACTTCTCTCTGGCTGGTCAAGGGCTCCTCAAAGGACATTAAATGTGTTTGTCACTGGCTTGAGAGCTACAACACCTCTTCTACACGGTGGCAGATCCAAGCTGAAAGCCTGCAGATGATCGTAATTGAAAGTCTGGGTCACAAATTTCCTAACAGCACCTTAATTATCTTTCCTCAACCTGCTAGAGATTGTAATGTGGGTATTGCAGAATCAGTGTATGACAAACATATTCAACTTTGTAGCAGTTCAGCTACATGACATCAACCCCACAGCCCTTGAGAGAACTCAGCTCTCTCACTTTTTTAACTAGAAATACTTTACAAAACCAGCCTTTCTATTAATCATGAGGGCGAACGCCACTACTGGTGACTGCTAACGCTAACAAAAGCCCTCTCTTTCCCCCTAGATGGAATTTTCTAGTGATTATTATGGTTTAGACAGGTGACTAATACAGTAGATGTGAGTGTTCTGCAGAGATTTCTGAAGTACTGAATCTTCACATTAAAAGAGAAAATAATGTTTTGACAGCAACACTGTATGTATGTTATAAACTAAGTAAATACTGTTTTTCCTGTGAATTTTCTCTCCTGTAACCAGCAACTGCATCTACAAATGAGAGTCAAACTAGCCTAGTCACATCACAAGAATCTCATCATCTGCTTCCAGATCCTTTTTAGAGTTAATTATATATATCAATAATACATATGCAGGAAATTGTCTCTCATATTAATATTTACAGAGAAAGACCTTCTTAAAAATCTCTTAAATCCAAAGGGTTTTTTTTGCTTTGTCTGGATAATCTATTTGGAAATGTCAGCTACATGTTTAAGAGAATATAATGGATACATATACTAGAGTGAGGAGTTCAGTTTCCCTGCAGGTGGGCAACAATGATATGCTGGGGAAAGGTAATGAGGATTCTGCTTTGCAGACTCCTGCAGGAACATTCTTATTCAGTAACAGCCTTATGTGTAGCACTAAACTCTGCAATTTCATATTTGAATCATCTTTCCATTAAATTGCATGAACAGCTAGAAGAAGTTCCGTAATGGATATCGTGCAAATTGTTAACATGAGATGAAATCTTTCAGGCACTATTGAAAGTGATTCATTTTTCTGTTGTTCCTAATTTGGCTGTGTTCTGAGTACACAGAGGAGTGTGTATGGCTGCATGCACAAAACCAGATGTGGCATCTCTTAATTGCAGCTCACCATCACAAATAAGCATATGACTTTGCCTAGCATAGAGGTCAGCAGGGGAGCTTTCAAGATGTGAGGGTTAAATGATCTGCATTACGTGGAGAAAGTCCTTAATTATGTAAAGTGAACTTTATCCTAAGCACAGTCTGGGACTAGGTGTGAATTACTTTCTCAATGCCTGTATGTCCAGGTAATCCTAATTCTAATTACTGGCTTCTCTTGAAACCCTCTTTCCTTCTTAGATGTCTTTTCTGTGTAGAACAGGGCAAAGGCTGGAGTGAAGCTTTCATGAGTAAACAGAATTTCTCTAGTGGCTCTTGCTGAGGTTGGCAGCCAAAAGGCCACAGCAATCAGGCTGCCCATGGTGTCACTCTATTGGGACACAGAGCAGTACAGAGATGAGACACCTCAAAAGGGAAAATGTTTTCTTGGGGAAGTTTCATTGGTCAATGATTTTGAGCCATCATTTTTACTGGTAGCACTGATGGCACGCCTTTCTGCCTATGTAAAATATATTCTGTAAGGTGTCAATAGGGATAGCTTTCCTGTTTCTCTTACGTTAATACAATTGTTTCCTCAAGTGACTAATAAATCTCATTGTAAGAATGCCCTGTAATCCCACTGCTCTACCGAGTCCTCATGTCCTTGTTACACAGTGCCATGGAGGTTTTAGGTAACTGCAAGGCTGTGATCCCTGGCTGCCTGAGACCAAAAACCTACCAGGAATCAACATGTGTTGCATCAAATATGCTTTTACTTCTCATTGCTTTTAATTATTGCACTAATAAATATGAATTCTGTGTTTTGAAAGCTTTCATGCTATTATAATTTCCTCTGGGAACAAATATATGAAAAATCCAATACTCAGAATATTTCCTTCGTACAGGGATACCTGACTGAGGCTAGCCATTTGGTTTGCATTTATCCTCAGAAAAGTTTTCCTGCTCTTCTAACTTTGAAAGAGGAAGGGAAGGAGGAAGGGAGGATTTTAACGAAATGAAAAACTTCAAAGAAAATGTAGTTGCTTTATCTGAGATACAACACACTGAAAATACCACCAAAATAATAAGGCAATAAAAATAGTTAAAAATTAAAGCTGGACTATAACCTAAGAGGTAGGTGACATTTTCTCTAGTTAGCTTTATATGACTGTCAGTCAGAGGCTGCTACAAAGAAATCCTTTTTTTGGGAGGGGTTTGGGAGAGAGCATTTGGAATGCTGTCTGCTTCAGGGATAACCAGGCAAAATCTAAATCCTCTCTTCTCTAGGAATTCATGTTAGATGATGACAGGGTTATCTCAACTCCTAGAATCCCGGTGGCACAGAAGCAGGCTGTAACCAGTACCTTTTCTGGCTTGCTGGAGATACTTGGCCAGCAAGGCGCCGATGTTGGCTCTTTGGTCACTGCTCGCATCCAGCCGTGGCAGGGATTTCAGGGGCCCGGCAGACGGAGCGCGGGAGTGCCGCTGATGTTCTGTCAGGCTCTGCTCCAGCTCAGCAGGCAGAGGATTCCCATCATGCAAGCCCCGAGTTTGCTGTCCAAAGGAGCTCACCGAGAGCACGGCAAGGAGCATGCAGATGCACAGCCCGCTGTACATTGCTGGGGAGAAAAGGGACAGTGGGCTGTTACGTGGCCTCATTTACTACATGCAGTCCCTAACCCCATCTTCCACTGGGGATGGAAACCAGGCTTGTGTTGGTTTTTTTTAATGTAGGTAACTGCAGGATCTGTCTTGAGTTGGAAAACACGCCTGTGAATAGCTAAATATCCTTGCTGAAGAGGAAGATACAGGTAATTTTGTTTCTTCAGCTTAGTATGTGTTGTATCTCCCTGATCTACTCAATTCTTATTTGCTTTTCTTTTTTTGGAAGTTGTATTTCAAAAAAAGTTAAGGGACTTGAATCCATCTCTGCAAAATCTCACGATTCAAACATTTCAGTATTTTGCTATTGCATTAAGACCCTGCTGTTAGTACAGATACTCTGTTTTGACAAGTTCTATGAAGAGCCTTTATTCTACCAACCTTCATTGATTTGAACTTAACTGTTCAAGAGCTTTCATCTCATCGTACACAAAACAAACAAACAAACAAACAAAAACTTGCCCCAGTGAAAGAAAAACCAAAATCTAATACTCCAATGATCTAACAGCTGGAGTGGTAAAAGCTGTGTAGATAAAAGCTGTAAGAAATAAAGTGCAACTTCATACTAACAGGGAATTTAGATTTCTATTTCTTCCTTTAAATGTGTACTAAGCAAAACAATGTTGGTTTGCTAAATCATTTTATCACATAAGTTGAAATGCTTGGGGTTTTTTTGTTTGTTTTGTTTTGTTTTCCTGGAAACAGAGAAATTACTGTCAATTCTTAGAAGAAACGAACTACCTAGTACTTCATGCTATGGGGATCATTTCACGTATAAATACACATGGATTATCTCAGCTACGTGAGATTTTTTTAACTGCTTCAGTTTTTTAACACTTAACCTTTAAATTTCAAAAGGGGATAAAATTAGATTTGCCCAACACGCACACTAGATCAAAATAATTCACAGTATATAAAACATAGGGGGGTTAAAATATTCTCAGGAGATAAGTGAAGAAAGTTGAAATGTCACTCCAACGTGGTTATTAGTGATGTTCCAATCTAGGTTTGGGTACTCAGAAACCGAAGGTGCATTGCACCCTTTCAGCTGTCCCAAATCCTGTATTTTTTACACACACACACATGTAAATATACATATCTATATATCTATGTATTCCTGTCATCGCTACGGTCTCCAAAGCCCACATCTCACCCCCGCTGGCCGGTTCCCTTCCCAGCTTCCCAGCGGTGGGAAGCCCTGCTCGCCGCTCCCCGCGCTGCGGTCCGCCCGGCTGCCCGCGCTTGTGGGGAGCGGCCGGAATTCTTCCCCGCCGGGAAGCGTTTCCTCCGGCACAGAGCGGGATGCCCTCCGAGCCGCAGCCCTGGTGGGCGCCAGGGATCACCATTTCCTTCTCCTCCCCACCCTCAGCAGCTGTGCCGTCAGAAGAGGTGCTCCCTACCTTTCCGCTTTTCCAAGGTCCCACTCGCGCTGGGAGCAGAGAGTCCCGTGTGTGCCCAAGCAGGGAAGTCGGGGGAGACTTAGCCTCGGCTCCTTAAATAGCGGCGGGCACCGCGGCGGTGTTTACACATCTCTGACGCAGCCGGGGCCCCCGCCCGCTCAGACCCCGCTGCCGCCTCCCGCGGCCCCGGGGGTGTGTGCGCTCCACGGGGGGAGCGGGGCTCCTTCCCTGCCCTCCTTCCCTGCCCTCCTCCCCTGCCCTCCTTCCCTGCCCTCCTTCCCTGCCGCCGGCCGGCGCCGCGGTGCCGCTGGCCGCGGAGGCGTGCGGCTCCGCGGGCTGGCCCTGCCCCCGACGGGCGCTCCCGGCTCTCCCCGGAGGGAAGCGGTGGGCTGGGCACGAAGGAGCTGGAAACCTCGGGTGGCTCCTGAGCGGGGGTATGCCCACAGCTCCCGCCCCGACCAGAGGCTCCGGGTGGGGCTCGTGCCCTCAGCACCGGCAGCTCCGGCCGTCGGGAGTCGCCCGCCGGAGGAAGGGCTCGCCCTGGCCGAGCCTACCGGAGCTGGCAGGTGCGGGGTCTGGGCTGTCGGGTTCCGTCCTCTGCGGCCTCCCGTGACCTGAGCCCGGGGACACAAATGCCTGCATCCTCCCCGTCCTCTCCTAGGCTCTTCCGAACATCTACTCGGGAAGACGGGGCTCTCATTTTATTTAAAAAACAAAGTGTAAAGTCATGGACGATCCCCGCAGAAAGCCGTGGACGGAGATGCCTTTGGCGCGGGTTTTCCCTCACTGAGCACAGGACTACCAGAGTGTTTTCCGGCCGCTGCAGGGACCGCTGTCCCTTTCCGCGCCCTCGGCCCGGCCGGTGCTGCCCTGAGGCGATGCTCACCAGGTGTCTGCCTCAGCCTCGGACACTCTCCCGCCCTCCCGCCTTCTGCTTTTCGGGGGATGGAAGAAGTGCCCTCAAGCTCGGGCTGCCAGGCCGAGGCCGCGGAGGAACGGGCAGGGCCGGCCGGAGCAGCCGTGCGGTACCACCCGAGACTCTCCGCAGTTCATCCCCCGAGAGCAGCCGCTCCGCGGAGCCAGCGCTGGGCCCGGGCGTCATTGCGCCGAATCCGTGCCTTAGAGTTTACAGTTTGGAGGCAAGCGAGTGGGCGGGCTGCTTTTCCCTCTCCGGGAAGGGAGCCGGGCAGCCCCGAGACACCGAGGCTCCGCCGGGAGCCGCCTGCGCTGCCCGGACCGTGCTGGGCTGCGGAGCGCCGGCCCGGCCGTGCCCAAGCGGCAGCGGAGAGGGCTCCAGCCCGCCAAGGCAGGGCGCGGCGGGGGGCGTGTGTGCTCTTAACCTCTTAACCCAGGGCTCCTCTCCTGGTGGGGGGGAACTGCGCCGCTTCCCCATCCTTCCCGCAGCGCCGGTCCCGCCTCGCAGCGCCCCGCGCATCCTCCGCGCCCTTCCCGCCGCCGCCCGCAGAGGGAGCCGCGGCCCTGCGCAAGGGCGCGAGGGACGGAGATCCACGGAAAAGTCAGGAAACCCAGCGGCAAGACGGTGCCACGAGGCGGGAGGGTGGGTGGGGGGAAAAGCTGCCGATGCCCAGCGGTGCCCGAGCTGAGGCGCCGGTGTTGATGGAGAGGGACGGGTGGGAGAGGGATGCCTCTCCCATGTCCCGTCACCCGGGTGGTGCGAGGCTCGGAGGTGGCGGGGATGGCGATGGACCAGCTCTCTCACCGCCAGCTGCTGACGGGGTGTTGCCGAGCGGGATACGGCACCTGAGCTGCGGGCTGCCCTTCATCTCCCACACTGGCGCTGGCATCGGGAAGAGTCGTCATCCAGAAGTGCTTAAAAAAACCCCAAAATCAAAACTCCCCTTTGAAAAGGGAAAAGTGAGTCGAAGCAGATTGCCAGGGAAAGGAACAGCCCTGAAATTATTCCAGAAGTACCTGTCCAATGGCTCTGTCTGTCTCTGGAAAAAAACCTGGTAATATTCCAGGTAACTTAATTTCACTGCTTTGGCTCAGTGGGAAAAACACTCACTGCTATTAGACAATTAAATAGTCGACTCTGAATTGAACTGTAGGTGTCTGGGAAGAGTATCACAGTCTTTCTGGGAAGGTACAATAACAATTCTGGTAGAGTCACATCAAGCCCTTGTGAAACCCACTGTAGATAATGAGTTCCCAAGGGACCAGCTCAAAGCTTAACAGAAGAGAAAGAGAGAGCGCTTGCTAATATATGCTCATGCATAATTCATATCAGACAGATATAAATGCAGGCATTTAAGTCTGACATATTAGCCTGCTTGAACAAATATGCACTACATTTACTTTGAGCTGATTTGGAATATCGGTTCCCTTACAAATATAGCCGGGATTGGACAAATAGAGTGAAAGAGAGTGTCTATGTGTGTGCATATGTGTGACAACCAAAATCCCTAGTTGTGCTCATGAACAGACAGAAAGGCAATGCCATATGAAATGGAATAAAGAAAACAGGAATTATGTCAAGTTATCAAAGTCAGATGCGTGATCTGTAGCCTGGGTAATTGACTTTTGAATTCTGGATTTTCTTAATTGAATTAATTCATACCTGTATTTACAGTCCTTGGTGATAATTTTCTGATTTACTCATTTTTTCTTCAGTGAAAGTTTGAAGTTGTAGCAAAGTTTCAGTCCTTGGTAAACATATGTTAATTTAAGGCATTTTGGAATTGTTTTGAGCACAGATAGAAGACCAGAATGCCTGTCTGGCATGAGCAAATTTGACAACAGTACTCTGAGGTGAGTTGCCTGAAGAAACTCAGAGTATGTATTGCTTTACTTGCTGATGTGGCACAAAAGGAAAGAGTTAGGATTTAATTTGCACTGACCTCTAGGTTCCAGGCCCAGTGTTTTTTGTCAGGTGTTGAGCCTAGGTGTGCAGCGCAGATTGTTGAGTGTCAGCCACAGGAGGGCCTTGTGCCACCATCACAGGTGGGGTGAGACAAAGGCTGCCCTAACACAGGACTTCAGCCTTAGATCACCAGGAAGGAAAGTGCTTTGGCTGCACCAGAGATTGAGCAGTATTACAAGAATCCAAGTATATATGCAGAACGAATTTGCACCTAAAGTAAACCCTGCAATGCAGTAAATGCTAATATAGATACATCCCTGAGGAGGAAGCTGAAAGATGCCATAGTTTAGATACTGCAGGCTTTTAAAAATTGTTTTCTGGCAAGGGTCTGTTAAAAGATTTGAGTTTCTCTAACCTTTCCCCCTGACAATCAAGACACCTCTATCCTCAACAGCTTTCTCTATTTATCTGCCAAAGGTTTTCTCCTGTTCAGCTGAGGAGATGGCAAATGAGTGTGTGTGATTAAGCATACATTTTGTGCTGTGCCAGCACAAAGCTGTGAGTTTTGGAGCAAGAAGGCAGCGTGAGAACAGAGGGATGGAGAGACTTCCTTATGTCTGTCCTGCAGTGGGGATGGCTGGCACCAACAGCTAGAGCACAAGCCACGGTCCTCATGTCCCTGTCCCTCTGCTGAGAGCTGGAGCAGAGCCTACCTGTGAGTGTCAGAGTGGCAGTGAGCTTGGAGATGCAGCCTTGGAGATATCCTCTGGGACAAGAAATACATTCCTTTTTTTCTAAGTATTAAATTTTTTTCAGATTATCACTATGCTGGGGGCTTTTTCTTCCATCTGGACCCTGACACCTGTAGGTAATATTCTGTGCTATGTTCAATCAAATTCATGTTTTTGTTTTTCTTGGTTTTTTTTAATGTGAAGATGATGGAGTGTCACTCTGGAGGATTGCAATGAAGTAGGAATAACTGGCAGAGGATAACAGGGAAGGGAATCATATAGCTTTCTGGAATTAACAGATGAATTAGTGAACAGATTATTAGGACCAACTGCATGAATTGTAGATGTAAAATAGGGAATCTATTTTAAGACAGCACATTGTTCTGCAATTTCTGTGGGTGTTAATTCAGACGTTAATTTGTTTGTTTGTTTTGTTTTGTTTTGTTTTGTTTTCCACAAATATTTTTAATTTCAATTCAGTAATTTTTATGTAAATGCTTTCATGGTAGTCTCTTTTCTCCCACTTGAGAGAAAAGTAAACTCTGCTTAGAGCCAACACAAAAACTAAGTGAGAAATTTTGGTTTTGGGCAAGTCACCAGCAGTAAGGGATCTGGGTCCTCTGCCTGAAGAGTTCTGACCTCCTTCCACAGAGCAGTGCCTCAAACGAATATATTAGTCCCTGACTAATATACCTAAAGAAGGGTCCCATAGAGGAAGATCAGCAGAGCTGATGCTGAGGAAGTTTGAACACTCACAGACTGCTATGCAATGGAAAAAAAAGAGCATCAAGTGGGAATAATCATAGTAAAATGAACTGGCTTGTGTTGGAAGGGAGCATGAAGATCATCTCGCTCCAACTCCTCTGCCATGGGCAAGGACACTTCCCACTGGACCAGGTTGTTCAGAGCCCCATCCAGACTGGTCTTGAACACCTTCAGGAGTGGGGCAGCCATAGCTTCTCTGGGCAACCTGTGCCAGTGCCTCACCAGCCTTGCAGTAAAGAAGTCTGTTTCAAAAGTGTATTCCTGGTGTGAACTATGTGCACTAATGCAAATTCACAGATTGTAATTAGAATTACCCACTATCCTGCAGTTGTGTGAAGAAGGAAAATAAGAGGAAAAATCCCTTTTTCAAGGAGAAGGGTTGGATTTTTTAGAAAATCAGATTTTAACCTGTGTCCCATGAAATTCAGGTAGTTGGTATGCAAGCACCCTATAGATCAACTGGGAAACTTACTTATGTGATGTCTTCAAATTTTGTTCCCCATAGTTTGCAAGAAAATGTGGCAAAGTGGAAGAGAAAAAACCCTGCCACTTTCTATGAGTCCACCAATCACAAATTATTCTCTTTCTTATATGTTTTTTGTGTGTTTGTTCTCCTCTCTGAGAGACCAAACTGATTTTCTATGGGAACTTGCTGTATGTATCTTCCAAACTAACCACAGTATAGGGGCTTTTGTGCAAGCTGAAATCTGGAAGCAGAAATCAATGTGCTAACTAAAAATAACAGAGATATGTGAAGTGCCTGTTGCTGGCAAATCCTCTGTGCTTTCAGCAGTGCTTTAAAAGTAGTATTGGAGCCTCTCAGGAGAGTCCTTGGCCTTCTTCAGAGAAGTTTCTTGCAGATCTTGAGTCCTCTTCCATTCAGACTTGAAGTACCTGCTTCATCAGATAATATTTGTTTTAGCAAGAAGCTGTGATACTGCTATTATCTGTGAAACTAAAATGCATATTCACAGGCATTTAATCTGATGACATTGTTCACAGTTTAGACAATTATACTTAACTCAATAATTAATATTTCCTTTTATGATTATGTAGAAGAAGGCGGCACAGAACATTTCAATATACATATTGGTTAATTTATTATAAAAATAGACTACTACAGAAAGAAATACACTGTACCTTTTGTACCTTTCAAAATACTTTGTGCTTTTCATATGTTCTTTTCACATGTTCTTTTCACCTCCCTGCCTGGACCTGGACAAAATTGTCTTTTCCACTGTGTGGCATCAGCAGAATGCCGTAGGAGATGCTGTTTGCTCCACACTATTCTCCTTGGAAAGGGAATATTTCACTAATCAAGTTTGTCAAACAATTCAAAACCTAAAAAAGGAAGTTCTATAAATAACAAGTACAATGTTTTAGCATTTTGTCCTCCAAATATTTGCACTTTTTCATCTATGCTAAAACTAGAATCCGGGTGTAAGAATAGCAAAGTAATTTGACACTGGACAGACTGGACAGCCAATAAGGGCTTTTTAGTGTCCTTCAGAAGAAATAGTGTCTCTGTTTGATGTGTAAGTAGATAGGACAGCTAGGGTCTTGTTATTTCACTTCTGTTGTTAAATTATACCTCATAATATGGAAGCAAATAGAATTAGCCTGGATGCAAAATATGAATTGTTATTCTGATAGTTCCTATTTAAATAGAAATGCCAGAAACATCCATGGCGGGTGTAAGTGCCACACAGTTGTTTTGATTGGCTAGAACAGAATAAAAAAATACCAGTGTTCTGTGGACACCAATTCTGATTGTCTTGCAGTGAGATGAAGAGAGGGATTTGATATAAGAGTGCTGTAAGGAAGAAGTCCTAGAAATTGCCCACTTGATGAAGAGAATATTCCCCACTTTTGACAAGGCTGCTGTAATACCGATTGGCCAGCAATATCTCTTTGATGTAGTGAGGGAGGGTTACATGTCCATATGCCATGTTCAACACCTACTTATTTGTGCCCTGGTATTACCATGTTCAGAAATACCTGCCTTTGTCACCATCATATCATAATCATAACCTCCAGGAGGTCAAATTATTTTAACCTGTCTAACATCTTCAGACTCTGAGGAAAAGGAAACAGTTGACTAAGAGCTCTTTAAAAATCTCTACTGTCCCTTAGTGAGTGAGCCTTCCCTGAAAAAGCAGATGAAACACTTCTAAATTGAGATTTTTTTTTCTGAATTATTAGGTATAAATGTATTTTGAAAGCACTGGGGACTAAGAACACATATAGATGTATACCTTGATGATCTTACAGGTCTTTTTCAGCCTTAATGATCTTATGAATCTACAACAGACAAGAATTATCACCCAGACAGAACAAGTAAAGCTAAGGGGATTCTTTGGAAGAAGACAAACCTCGATATATACCATTTACTGTTAGGAGCAGCATGCTGGAATTGAATTGAGCTAGGGTATCAGGTACCTGCTCCAATTTGTGTTTAAGAGGAGCAGGCTGGGTGTTCCCTAGTGCAGCCATCACGCCTTTGTCCTGATCCGATTGACGGTGGTGGTTTCCTGCATGGTGATGTACATTCCGTATTTTTTGGGACTCAGTGACATGATCTAGCTGCTCCCATGATTGCAGGGGTTCTGCCTGAGGAGGAGAGCAGTGTAGATGCTTTATAACCGTCAACCTCATAAGAGCTGTACACATCATCCTCTTGTTCTGGCAGTACAGTAGAGCATCCACTGTTTGGATGTAGGCTCTGTTTAGTGGTTCTTGGCTATTTGGTCAGGATAACCCCCACCTGAAATGCCCATCCGTGCCAGTGTATTACTGGATCTGATGATGCTCTTGTTGGACATGCCACCAGCTGGCATTGTTGGGCTGGCATTGTGTGACATCCCCATAAAAGAGTTCAGGTCATGAAAAATGTGCTCTCAGATCCTTATTTCAGGTAAAATTGTGTCAAATCTCTTCAGGCTTGTTGAGGGGCAAAGATTTCAAGTGGGTTGCCAGCATATCAGAAAACAGTCTATCATCTCCAGCCATAAATAATACAACAATATACTGTTTGATCAAAACATTTTGAAGTGGAATCGGTCACCACATCCTAGGACACTACTGAACATAAGGCCCACACTTCACATTAATGAATGTCAAATGCTTCAGATATATTTTAACAGAGAGATAAGGTCAGGTTGGTTTGTTTGTTTTGTTTAAAAAATTCTTCATTCTTATGAGTCTGAGTCACTATCCTAAACTGTTTCAAAGACACTCCTTTAATCTTTAAAAAATGCTATGACTATAACTACTAGAACTGCACAATAAAATTGAAATGTAGAACTTCATGTATTTATTTTTTGTATTTGTAATCAGGAATAATTCCTGAATACTTATTTATCTGGTGGATTTTTATTCACCTGTTTATATTTTCATTGCTAATCAAAACAAAAAGCTAAGAATGTTTCATAAGACTAACAGAAATTCAATTGATCATGTTTTATGACAATGATGTTCTTGCTAGAAAGAAAAAATTTATATATTTTTTTGTACAAATTAATTATTGATGATTTACCTTGATTTTCATTATTTTTATATTGCTTTCCTTGACTGTGATGTTCAACAGTGAACCGTGTTTCTGTCCAAGCCTGCAAGCATGGCTCAGACATATTACAGTTCTTCAGTGATGCTACAGTTCAGGTGAGTTTGGGTGAGTATACTTCTCTTATCTCTGTGAAATATGTCCACAAGAGAGGAAAAAGAGACTGGCAAAAGTCTGTGTTCTGTTCCTCTATGGAGTTGATGACCAGAGCAGAGTGACTAATGTCTCTGTACCACCTGCCTTGTCAGGGTAGCAGCAACCACAGATCCTTCCAGACTGTGCTGTGGAGTGTGAAGTAGCCAGACTTCATTCTCCACTCTTTTTTGGGGTATTTCTAATAGTATTAGAGTATAAGATTTGACCATATTTTGATTAAGGGCCAAATCCTGCTCCTTCAGAACACTGGCAAATTCCAACTGTTCATTAAGGCTAAGTGACATATGCATATATATATATATATATATATATATGGATGGATGGATGGATGGATGGATGGATGGATGGATGGATGGAGGGGGAGGGCCGGAGGGGGAGGTCAAGAAGGTGATAATGGAAGTTTCCTTGGCACCATGTTTTCTTCCCAGTCCATAAGAGTACTCTTGTTGCTGATTCTTTCCTCATCCTTTTTTTTTAATCTTAAGCTGAACACTGGTATATATGTTTTTTCCATGCCAAAATTGATTTTCATTTTCACAGAGAGTACAAGATATTCCGTATTAAAATGCACTGGGAAGGGTTATAGAATTGAGAGCTTTGTAAGAGCTTTTGTTGCTATTTCACAGAATTGTTAGGGTTGGAAGGGACCTCTGCAAATATCTGGTGCAGCTCCCTGTCAAGGCAGGGTCACCTCGAGCAGGTAACACAGGAACCTATCCAGGAGGGTTTTGAATATCTGCAGAGTGAGATTCCATGTCCTCCCTGGCAGCCTGTTCAGTGCTCTGCCACCCTCAATGTAAAGAAGTTTTTCCTCATGTTGAGGTGGAACTTCTTGTGATTTAACTTATGTCCCCCGTTCCTTGTCCTGTTGCTGGGCACCACTGAAAAAAGTCTGTCACCATCTTCTTGGCACTTACCTTTAAGATATTTATATACATGAATGAGATCCCTTCTCAGTCTGCTCTTCTCCAGACTGAACAAGCCCAGTTCCTGCAGTCTCTCATCATAAGAGAGACAGATGGTTCAGTCCTCTAATTATCCTTGTGGACCTCCACCGGACCCTCTCCAGTAGCTCCCTGTGTTTCTTGTACTGAGGAGCACAGAACGAGACTACTCCACATGAGACCTCACTAGGGCCAAGTAGAGAGCCTTTGCACTGTCTGGCATTAAATATT
The DNA here is from genome assembly GCF_015227805.2 of Hirundo rustica. Taxonomy (NCBI): domain Eukaryota; kingdom Metazoa; phylum Chordata; class Aves; order Passeriformes; family Hirundinidae; genus Hirundo; species Hirundo rustica. The sequence goes on from NC_053450.1 coordinate 111,157,396, forward strand.
TAATTCAAAACAAAATGAAAGGAAACATCCTCAACTGGGCTTTTTTGCTAATAATAGTTTGCCTTGTTGAGTCCTGATGCAATGTAGCTGGACTAAGATATTTTAAAGAACACCCTATTGAAGTAGTGGCCCACAAACCATTTGTTGCAGTGATGTAGACATGTTGAGGCTTTGATGCTGATGGTTAATTGAAGATGGATCCGAGGCTTCTGAATCTTCATTCTTGAAAAATTTTGAGTGATTTGTTTTATGAAATTGTAAAAAACTGTGAATAGATCTAACCTAAATCACTATCGTTGCAGGCATTCTTAAATTTGGAGGTGTTTTAAATGCTGACAAGGTTTCAGCATGCTTTGTGAGAAGTTTCACACAAACCTTGAGTGTGAATAACAGGTAACTTCGTGATCATACTCTAAAACTGAGTAAGATCTTTGCAGTGTGGCTACATTGTCTCTGAAGTGGTTTACACAGTGGAATAGTAGTTTCAGCGATGAAAATAGTGTTGCCTCTTTTTTATGCCTTAGCCAGAAAACCAGAATACTAGCAAAAGTGTAGGACATTGTTAACCTTGTCATGAGCTTATGTTAGAAATAATGCTGCAGCTCATCAATGTTTGCAATTGTAAAGATTTTGTAGGGTTTTAGCTGTATCTGTTCTTCTCTGTCCCTGGAGACACTTATTGTTAGGATGGATTTAGGGTGTTTTCTTCCAAGTAAAATATTGCTCAAGAAAACAAATATTTAATATTCATGAGACAGACCCGTAGACTAAAGAAACTGAAAAACAGCCTCCTAACAATAACTCCTTGGGAAGATAAATACAGTGTACATCGCATCATGCATTATGCATTTTGTCTAATAAACTGCCAAAGAATGGGGCAGAGAATCAATAGGTGTTTCTGTTGTGCCCTTTTAGGGACAAACAGAATCATACGACCTAGTCAACTACTTGTCTATAAGACCTGACACTGCAAGGCATATCCATTCATATGCATTTCTCATAAGGCCACTGAAAGCTGTAATTCTTGCAGGAGTCCCTGAAAAGATTTGAGCACCTCTAAATATGGGGCTGTGAGCCACGGGAGAGAATCTCTGAATTGTCCATGCTCACAGTGGCTCTAGTGCGTTTTCACACCGCTCTTTGCTGAAAAGCTCTCATTTTCTCCTTTCCTTTTCTAAAATCAAGTATCATGTTTGTGTTTGCTTAAAAATATTTTCCGTAGTTCTTTGACTTTCTTCTTAATTTTATTAAAAGCAGGCTATTTACAGGGAAAATGTCACATACACTGATATCACTACCTAACACAGTGAAATGTACTGAGTGGAGAGAAATGGAAGGAAGATCTTTATAGGTGAGTTTGGTATTTCTTGCTAGCCCAAGGATGATGAAGCTCATCTTTTTCTCACAGAAGAGTAATGATTTCTCTTCTTTTGATCTTGCATTGTTATTTTCTGTCAATCACGACTAATCTGCTTTGTCCCTGGTACCGACTACTGAACATAATGCCAGATTGTGCTCTTCATCCTTAGCTTAATATGTCTGGAATTACTTGTTAGTCAAAGCTTAAGAAGAATGGGTATCACTGCCACATCCAGGCTGTACACAATTTCTGCACATATAAATTTGTACAATCCCTGCCATTTGGGTTTCCATCTCCCACTCTGCTCCAAAATGTGATCTTGGCTTCTTGGCTTTGGGATGAAGTCCATACATAGGGGCTGGGACTACAGGACTATAGATGCCAAGCTACAGAAGACATATATATGTCTGCTATTTCTGAGAAATAAAAAAAAAATTTAAAAGGCACCCTTGTCCTTTTGCATTACATTGTTTATATGCTCAAAAGAATATAACGCTGATCTCACATGGCTCTCCACTCTGCAGGTTGCTGCAGACTGCTTCCTTTGGAAGCATCTCCATATGGAAGATAGCCATCTCATGGAGAATTTTAGGTTCTTCTCTAGAAACCAGTAACCTTTTATCAAACCATATTCTGAAGCATCATTTTGAGTTACCTAAGTTGATCATTACTGGATCAAACACTGTGCTAGGCTGGAGTCAACAGATGATTCCAGAGTAAGTTTAAAGTTCAGCTAAAACAAGATTTGTCACTCTTCCTTCTACACAGAAATTTTGCTCTATTTAATTTGGGATTTGCCTGGATTAGATAGTAAAATTACTCTTTTTTTCTGTAACAGGATATGAATGACTGGACATGATAAATAATGAAATATCTTGTAATTGTAGCTACATGAATATTTCATAATCTTAGAGCTGTGCATTTATGGCATGCCTGAAAATGCTCTGAAGTATCTGATGAAACTTCATTGTTTGCGTTTGCTCCATCACCCTCATACTGATGACACAAGCCCTTGGCTGATGGAAATCACACCATTTTTCAGAAGTTCAGTGTGACTACAAGCACATGGAAAGCCAAGGAACAGGCTGTGAATATTCACCCCCTCCTTGCAAATTCTGTAACAGTGGAAGTGGAAGGAAGTGAGTTAAATTGGTCTTGTCTTTCACTTTGGAAGTCTGCTTTCCTCCTTTATAGTATTCATGTAGTGATCAGCTGCAACGGAGGCTAAATGTGAATCCTAGCGGTTAAGGAATGCGCCAGGAATTTCCCAATGCAGACATACTCTGAGGCTGAGAGATAAGGAGCTAGCCCTAGGTGTGTTTTCAACCCCAAATAGGTAAAAGCACTTTTTTCAACAGTTACTTTTTGAGTAACTGGAAATCCATATATAGACTAAATGTATGGATTTTATAATGAAATGACAGTATTTCTCATCTTCAAGGAAGGGATAGAGGAGAAGCAGGAAAATCAAAATGGTGTTTGAGAAGGTGGATTTCAGTTATCTTTAGGAATTCATAGGGTGTTTTGTGAGGCTCAGATCTGAAAGAAAAACAAGGTGAAGTTAGCTCACAACTCTTTGGTGGGTTAATATTAAGGGCAAAGTGGTAAAATAAATGTGGAAATAAATCAACTTGGCTAAATTGTAAATTCTTCATTGAACTTGAACACAAGAAAATACAGAAGTTGGAGTGTGGGTCAGAGAGCTGGGACAAGTCTCAAAGTACAGGATGTGTAGGCAGAGATAAAGGTATCAGAAGGGTCAGTGAGCAGAATATGATGCATTTAATGAGGGACATGAAAAGTAACTGGAAATCACCTGAGAAGTACATTAATGGTAAGACAAAGAGCAAGAAAAGTTTGTGGACTACTGACTCTGAGGATAAATTTGTTAAAAGTTTAAAAAAAGTTATATATATATATATATATATATATATATATATATATATATATATTTTTTTTTTTTTTTTTTTTTTTTTATCAGTCTTCATTTGTAGCTTAATAGCAATCTTCCACAATTAATACTCATGACAACTGGAGACAATCTAGGCCTTTAAGGGGATATACCAGGCCAGATCATCTTAGATGTGCCCTGATATTTTAAGACTGATGGCAAGATTTGCCTCTGTTGAACGACTGACCAAAGCTGTTTCGGTAATCTTGCTGGTTCATGAGTGACAGAGGACATACCAGACGACTGAAACAAAACTAAAAGTAGTGCTTCTGCTGGAGGACAAGAAGAGTCGGGGATTTTGTTGAGGGTTAAGTTCCCTGTAGAATTTTCCCACCCCCCAAATTGCTAGGAGACTAAATGCTGATAGTTAGGGAGTGCTTAACCTGGACAAAAGAAGCTGATCACTTAGTTTGGGGGAGGGAGAAAGCTCCGGAGAGACCTGAGGGTGGTGGTCTCTCACGGCTCTCGTCTTCCGGGGAGCACGGATCAGGGGGCTGCTGGCTGCCTGGAGTCCACGGTTAATGGAGGAGTCTGGTCCTGGGAATTCTATCATCTGTTGGAGCGCCCAGGAATTTGGAGTTTCTTCGCTGTCCTGCTGGATTTTGGGTCAGCCCGGGTCCAGCTGCTGCGGCTTCTCCGGCACTGCCACCTCTGCCTGCCGAGGACACCCCCTGCCTGCCGAGGACAGTCCACTGCACCCGGCTTCCAGCCATCAGCGCCGGAGCTTCCACCGTTTGCCCTCGGGGTTCTTGGTTCTGTTTTACTATTATTGCAATTGCTGTTGGGTTTTTTGTCTGTCCTGTTATATTTACTAGTAAAGGACTGTTATTCCTTTTCCCCATAGCTCTGACTGAAAAGTTTTGGGTTTTTTTTTCTTCCAAATTATAATAACACGGAGGGAAGGATTTCAATTCCTCATTTCCTAGAGAGGCCTGCCTCTCCTTAGCAGACACCTGTCTTTTCAAACCAAGACAGAATTATAACTTAACTTTAATTCTCAGAATTCCCAGAACTTCTGCTAAAGTTTTGTAAAAACCTAGACAATAATGAGGTGAATAAAACCTCACCCCTATTGCTGTGCCTCTGACTCCCTGCAAATGCAAGAAAAAGAACTGTAATTTAAAATGTGAAGACAGGATCTGACTCTATACAAGTAAACACTTGGTTATAGCAAGACATGTAATTCTGCTTTCTAGCAGAAAAGAAGAATGACAATTCTGCAAGCATCAGGAAAAAATTCTGTATTTTCAGATGTGGAAATTACTAGCATCTTGTCCAACATGAATACCCAGCTGGCACTTCAAACAGGCTTCATGGACTCTCTTGTGTAAGATCATGGTAGTAGTTTCTTGCTGGAGAATGTCTTCTTTCTTTGATTTTTATGTCTGTTTCATATTAAGTATTGCCAGCTTGGTTTTAAATGCAGAAAGAGTTTCACACCCAGGAGCATGTGTTCAGGTTTCCGTGTGTGTGTAAAGAATACTGAAGCGTATATAAAGAGGAAATCTGCATTCAGGTATTATCTGCTATTGAACAAAGGATGTGCCACCAAGCCTATAATCGATGTTTATTGAAGGAAGGAGTAAATATTGCAAGATGTCCCAGTCATTGATAGAGCTGTCTCACTCTATTTAATAAGCAGAGGATGTTCATATTGTTTGCCCAGCCACTTCCCTAGATACTTTTTTTTTTTTTTCCTTTTAAACTGGGCTTTGTCACATCATTACTTCATTGCTTCTTGCTGTGTTAAGGTCTTACCTTGTCTTGTCTATTCTCTGACCGGAATACATTTGTCAGAAGATCAACTGCTATGAATCAATGGACCTGCAGGGAAACTGCTGCAGGAACATTGATTTACAACAGCTGAATATTGGCTCTTATTCCTCACAAATTGCCAATGTCATAAACTATTAAGAAGTCAAGTTAAAAAAAAAAAAAAAAAAAGTATCCATGACACAGACTGGAAAATCACACAACCACACTAACTATATTTAATAGAAAATGTAGAGGGGAAAAAATAAAGTTTAGCATGAAATGAAGGCAAGACATATAAAAGGGGACAATATGATTATTTTAGGAGAGTGAGTATTCCAAATGATAAGAATAGTGAACAATGCCATGATTTGGTCATTTACATGAGATTTGAGAAACCTCTGGTTTTCAGCTTGTGTTTCAAATCAAATACAATGGGTTTGGAACTTTCTATCCATTCTCACCCATCACTCATCAATGACCTAGATGCAGTTATTTTGTTACTTTGTCTTTACCCAGATTCCACCCTGGATCTCAAGCATTTTACTTAAAAGCAATGTTTCCATAAGCGTCATTTTTGACCAAACAGCATTTTTCAGTGGGAAGCAACTAAGTTGGAAAGTGGGAAGTAATTATCTCTACAGTATAGTCATTATTTTTTGTGAGCTCTAATTGTATCCAAATCAGAGCTCATGTAAATCTGGTTTGAAGCACTGTATTTTTGCTCCAAAGCAATGGAAAATCTGCACAAATAACCAAAACCCATCATCAGACTCAAGTCTATTACCCAAATATCAAAATTACTTGTAACTGGATTGATTACATCTTTGTGTGCTGCACTCTTTTTGTCTGCCACTGAAAAATAAAGCAGGATTTGTATCCTTCCTGAATTGATATGAATACAGATCTTCCCCTAGCCTGGTTTAATAAATATAGCTGTGAAAAGAATTTTCAAGGACATCTTTCCAGTTTGTATCTCAACTCAGTAATTTCTTCCCCCCCCTTTTTTTTTGCAGAAAAATTTTATGTTGCATTTCTTTAGTAGGTGAGAAGATGCTGTTTGGGTATCAGATTAGTGAAGGACAATGAGAGAGGGCATTCTCTAAGGGCTGCAGTTTGTGGGCTCTTTTCACTGGACTGATGTAGTGCAGAAAAATGGGAATGTATACCCACTTACCTGTAATGAGAGGTAAGTGGAACATGCTTTCTCACTCTCTCATTGAAAGAAGCTGCTTAGTTTATCAATCCTGATCTAAAGTATCAGGCTTTGCCTGTTGGTTTCATTTCTCATTTGTTTTTCAATTCATTCACAATCAAGATGAAAGTCAGGATTAAATGAAATGCAGTCCTGCCCTTTTCACAGGCTTCTCACTCTTTTAAATCTGTTGCTACACATTTTTAGTTTTTCTTTCCTGGAGAATTTATAATTTGGTTCCTATCTAATAAAATAATAAAGAAAAGCATCTCTGTTTGGGGGTTTTAAAGCTTTATAAATTGGAGTATTTAACAGAAAAAAAAACATGTTATACTGAAGAGGCCTCCCTTTCTTAGTTAATAGTACATATTTTAGGGTTGACTGTGGACCCAATATGTTTGTAAGCAAGAACAAAAACACATACATAACCACACAGAACTTCCTTTGAAATAAAATGAAATGATGAAGGTGGAGAATTTTGGAATCAGCTAGATAACGTGTTCATAGCTAGACCTTTTGGATGGGTGGAATGAATTCTGGTTTTGTTTGAATGCTGAAGGTTTAGTTTATTTGCCCAATAAGATGATGATGGTATTAAGCGGGTAACTAGAGATCCCTTCCTGAGATTAGAGCGTTTTTTTTCTTAAAGCACAACGTATGGTAAAACGTATGCAAGAGAGAAAACAAACATCCTAGGAAGCTCACAACAAGACTATGAAGAAAATTTATGTTACTTCAGGGGTCAGGAATTGAACAGAGACCTGAATAATATATGAAGTTCACATGCTGAATGAGCTAGGTTCTATGAGATTAAACAAAAACAATCAGTGAGCAGAAAAAGGAAATTTGTTTTTAAAAGATTTAAAATAAATCAGAAAGTGAAAACAAACCTACAATCAGTTAAAACAAATCTCTTAAGATCATGAAGCTGAAGAAAAAATCTCCACCTTGTTAGCTTAAACTCTGTCTTTAGCCATAACTGCAAATAGCTGAGACTCTTTTCCCCACCCCTTCTCTGCCCTTGTGGTGGTGGTGACCATGTTAGTCTAAAGACCTCCATTGAAAACCAGCATTTGGCAAGGAAGGTGGAGGGCTCTTTCAGTCCCTTGAGATGAAACAAGCTAGAAACAGAGAGTTCCTGAAAAAACTCCCACTGGTGCAATTTCTGTTCTCATCGCTGTTTCTTTTATGTTTTCACCTCGGAGAAATGAAAAAAAGACAGATTTGATGCCAATGAAAGGTATGACTGTACACCTTAAAGTGAGGACTATCCTCACATGCTGTTTGGTGTCTACTGATATTTTGCCTCTATTAATACTCTACTGTGCTGTAGATTGCAGACCACAATGAGACAGTGTTTGAGTAATTTTGAAAGCCAAATGTCTTCCTGCAGAAGTGGATATCTACCTTACATCTCTCTGCATATGCTAATCTTCCAGCAATTGTAAGCCAAAACACAAATTTTTGATGACTTTAGTTCTGTATCGTGACATTCCTTTACAGGATTTACAGGATTACTGCAGTTTACTGGCTAAGAGTGCAAGTATTGCAGTACTAATCCTGCTACAACTCTTTCTGGAACACTCGAGTAGTTCTGCTGTTGAAATCATTGAGCATGTAATTAATTCCGTCATGTGGTAGGTATGCTTTAGTTACTGTGTACCATTACTGCACCCAAGAAAAAGACAAGTGTTTTGAAATGTAGCATGTATAGGGAAAGTAAAATTGTCATTAATCATGTTTTCTTCATGTGCTAAACTGTATGTTTGATATACTTAAATCTATACTCTAAGTATGAAGGCGTGCAAGCAAAACAGACACTGATTTCCGTGTCTACAGCCTGATCCATCACCTAATAGAATGAAGAAAAGGTTAGTTTTCCGTGGTTCTTTGTTGTAACACTGGTCTGAGTTTGACATTCTGCCCATCTTAGAGGAGAAAGACTGGACGCCACAGTGGGGTGTATACACTTGATTATCTGCTCCCTTACCATTTCTCACTAGCTTTCTTTCCATGACTCCAGATGCAATACCAGAATACAAGGCCAAAGCTCTGTTCTGCCTGTGCTGCACTCTGTATATCATCCACTTTCTATCATGCTAAACTTACTGTTTTCTGAGTCAAAAACTTCATAAAGTTTAGCGTCAACTGTCTTTTTACTTCCCTCAGAATTTTGCCTTTTAGTATTCTACACATTATACTTTCTAGACATGACCTGTTTCAAAGTTGTCGTAACACCGGCTTGACTTAGCTGCTTCTGTTGCCACGTTTCCTTGTTGCCCAGGGCATTCTGAGTGCCATACTGATACTTTTTTCTTTTTTTTCTTTTTCATTCTCTTTGATATTCTGGAACACCCTAGAAAAAAAATACTTTTGTATTTTCCAGTCTTATCACACCAATACAGTGTTGCAGCTGAAGTACAGCTGTATCTTCTGAATGGCAGCAGCACCATGTTGGTGTGGGGACTACTGGAAAACCCAGGACCCCTGTCAGGAATGTTATTGGTGGGGGTGGCTCCAGGAGACTATGCCATCATATTACCTTGGGTCCTTGATACACGTCTCTGCTGGCCCAGCTGGCTGCAAGATTACTTCCAAGGACACCAGGGTTGTATGATGATGAAAAGCTGCTCCTGGACTTCCCCTCTCTTGAATTTACCGGGCCTTGTCCTGGAAGATCTTTGCTAATTGAAGATTTTGATTAGTGGTCTCTAGTATAGCAAAAGTTGTTTATCTTCTTTTGAAACAGATTCTTTGCGTCTTATGTCTGAGTTAAGGACAAGGATCTGGAAGGTTCCTTCTGGGGCCATTGCTGATCCTCTACAAGCGAAATTGTCCCAGGTGACCTCCCCCACTACCATCCTGTCCTGCCTTTTATTTTTGTATAGGAGAAAAAAATTCTTTATGAATATTCTCAGTGAGAAATAAACAGGAAGAGACAGTAACCTCTAAAGTTTATAAAGTCTTATATGATAAAAGCATTAAAGAAAGTGAAAGAGGTGTCTGCCTTGACATTAAACTACATAGTGGCAGAGTTTTCCATTAGTTAACAGCTTCTAGCACTAAATGCCTTAAATCAGATTTTAAAGCAGCAAACAGTTGAGTGCTTTTTAAAATTTAACTTTAATCACTAGATCTTGGCTCTCTTCCCAGCAAAGAAACAAACAAAATAACTTGTTTGTGGGCTCTAAAAAAAAATCAGATTTGGTATCTGATGCTTGACTTCTACTCGAGGAAAAAGAATAATTCCTCAAGTCATCAGTTTCATTCTGAGAATAAATGAAAGACTCTGAATCTTCACTGGGCCTAATAGAATGCTTCTCTGCCCTTGCTCTTCCTTGTTTTCTGCAGGGTGTGTGGATGTTGGAGATGAGGGCTAGAACCCTCACAGTGGTGCTTCTACGCATGAAACCGAGGATTTGTTTTATGTGCCTGCAAGGCAACACGAAGGCTGAGGATGGTGAATAGTGTCATAGTCTGGGAGGACTGGGTAGGGCACAAGGCCAGCTTGGTGCAATCTTGCCCCTTGTGCCTACTGGTTGGACTGAGGAATGAAGAAATTTTCACGCTACATATCCATCTACCAGTGTATGGTGGCCTTCCAGCTGGATTTCCTGTTATGGGCTCTCCAGTACAAGATGGATGTACTGGAAATAGCCCACTGAAGGGCAGTTAAGAGGCTTAGGGGACCAGAGCACCTCTCCTAAGGAGAAAGACTGAGAGACTTGGGATGCTTCAGGCCAAAGAGATGGCTTGAGGCGATTTTAATACTCTATGAGAACCTGAAAGGAGAGCACACAGAGAACAGAAAAAGGCTCTTTTCAGTGCTGCCCAGTGGCAGAACCAGTGGCAATGCGTGCAAACGGAAACACTCCTTTTACTGCTTGGCTGACTGGGCACAGGCACATGTTGCCTGGAGATCTTGTGAAGTGTTCAGTCTTGAACATAATCAAATGTCCTCTGGACATGGACCTGGGCAGCTTGCTCTAGATACCCTTGCTTGAGCAGGGAGATTGGGCCAAGTGACCTCCAGAGGTCCCTTCCAACCTCAGCTACTCTGTAATTCTGGGATTTATACTACTAAATAAAAAGATCCATGGCAGTTCTTTGGCTCTTAGGCAAGCAGTCATGCCCATAACAGCTGAATTCTCTTTCCCCTGCTGAACACAATGCCTTTATCTGTGCTGTGCCCTGGAGCAATCTCTGGTGTATGCTCCCTTCTGAGAGGTCAGAGTGGCTGATACACGGCTAGAGCCAAAACTTTGCCTGGCAGCGTACCAATGATCTGGACTGCATCCATGACTATGGGACCGTGTTGAGCCTATGGCCAGTGTATGTTCTATTTGCTAATAAAAACACAGCCTATCAAACCTATTCGCCATAGTCCAACCACATTAAAGGAAATCATCACCATCACCAAGAGATTTTATGTGTATGTTTTTTCCCTTCTGCATTTGTTCCTCAATCATAGATATTAAAATAATCTTGCACTCTGCCTTGCCTCACAACCTTCTTGACTCCCACTCTAGCCTGGGCTTCCTGGTGGCTTTTCTGATCCTGACCCTGTCCAGGGGTTTTGCCTGTGCTTTCACAAGTCATCATTTAGTTCAATGGATTTTACTGGAAGTTTGGTGCTGAGGCACCACTTTTCCTTAACAGATACCTGAGACTGTGTAGCTCTACCCTGGGATGTAGTAGCTGGTTTCTGCTGTGTGGGGAATTGATTGCAAAGGTGTGAAGCAAGTCAATTACATTCCTAATGGGTGCTCACTGTGGAGGCTAATGCTGGCACAGCTTCCCAGCTGCTGCCTCCACTGCAGGGAGAGGGGAAGGGAGAAATCCAGGAAGAGAAAGGCAATGAAAAGAAACCATGGTAAACCAAGACAGATACAAAAGCAGGAGGAGCACGAGAAAGAATAAAAAAGAAGAAATAAATATTATAGAAAAGAAAGTAGTTCTAGAAAGAAACTTGTGTCTATCAGAACAGAGAAAGGAAACAGAGCAATGTGGTAAACAGGAAAATAGAAGGAAAAGGAAAAAAGAAAAATGTGTTCTTTCTTGACATTCTTTTTCCTACTGACACTGCTCTGAGGACTGTGTAAATAGCCACGTCCCTAGATTTGTGTTTCGCAGTAGTTCTAATACACTTTTTATAGCTTTCAGTAGTATTCTAGCTGAAGCAGAAGGAGTCTGTGGTATTTTTCTCCCTTTATGTCCCCCCAGTGCCCTCTCAACATTTCCTATGCTCTGCTGGCAGAAGGCAGAAGGGTTACTTGGCACTATTCACCCACTAGATTAGGTGCAAATGCATTTTGGCAGTGATTCCTGGTAAACTGCATATGTTTTGCACGTGGCTCCTTTCCTGTAAAGTTTTGGGTAACATTCTGCTAGTTTTCTCTTTCCTTTATGTTTCCTTTCCCCATGCAGCTGAAATGTGTGAGCATGAGCATTGGTATAGTGCCTATCTTTTGCTAGTTTACTGTATGTTTAAAGCTCACCCTTGCTGATAAGTATTTTTGCCTCCCTCTTCTTTGCCTTATCTGCAGAATCTTTCTTTCCTGTGTTACATATAAATATTGGTTAGGAGTTTCTGCACAAGGCAACGTGTTTTGTCAGGCACCAACAAGGCACTGAGAAAATGACAGTCATGTTTATTGAGTGAACCTATTCTTCACTATTTGCACCCAGGCTGTGTAGCCTTTTCCTCATTTTTGAAGATTGTGTGAGGTTTTGTTTCTTTAAAGAAAGGGGAAAACAAAGAGATTATGTATTTGCTTATGATTCCAAATGTCTCATGCAGCTTGTGTTATGCACAAGTTCTTCTTTCAGTGCTGATTCAGTCTGTTTCTGGAGCTTGGTTTTCAATCTGTTTTTGTGGTATCTCCTTCTTTCTCCATTTTTCACTGCTCGCTTGGCCAAAGAACAATCAACTAAACACCTTGTACTATTTCAAACACTTACTGTGGTGAAAAAATGTTACGAGATACGAAGCAATGTCTTTTAGTCAGCCTAGAGATGTAGTCAAGGCTTTCTGACTGATACTCCCTGTCCCTTAAACAAAGAGTTCTTCTCTATATATCTCACTGTTAGTACAAAGATTCTAGGAATCTGTGTTTTGATAAGTTGCTTCAATCTTACAGTCTTTACTATTTATTTGAACTTTGAGTGGTACAGCAACACAAAAAATAATTAAAGCTTCTCACTTCCCAAGGCAGATGTTCTTTATGTAACCTTTAAGAGTATTAAATGAACATCGGGCAGCTCATCATATCTGAGCTTTTATTGAAGGAAGGGAACTATTTCATTAATTGTCTAGCTCTAAGATTTCTTGCTAGCATCGTTAGACCAAAAGCGTTGCATGGTTACACTAAATCTTCCATATACTCTGTTGTTCTTCTTGAAGAATCTTCAAGTGTCTAATTGGATTATTTTCTTGCATGCTTGTTTGAAAGGATTGACAGCTGTCCTGGAAATGCAGTCACCTCCAGCGTGGTGATTAGCAATGCACAGGTTTCTGCTGTTTTCCTGTCTTGTTTTTGTTAATTGGGAAATGTAACAACAGCATGGGAATACAGGCAATCTGTCGCGCCTGCTGAGGTGCAAAGGTGCTTATGCTGGGACAGCCTGAAAATATGTGTGGGATGGAATGCATGTGTGGAACAGCTCTTCCTGCCCAAGTAGTTTGAAGGGAAGGAGCTGGCCAGGACACCTCTGCTCTTACCTGAATAGCTGTGGACACTGTGGCCCGTTCTGCTGATGTAGCCAAAGACCATGTGGGAGTCACTTGGAGTGTGAGAACACCAGACCTGCTCCAAGAGGTGCTGAGCTGTAGTTAGAAGGTCACAAATGCCACAGAGTACCTTTGAGAGTTTGGGGTTTATTTGTCTTTGGACCATATTATATTCATTCATTTTATCAAATAAATAATAGCCCAGTGGAAAAATATATATATTTGGCTAGGAAACGGTTGTCAAAAGCACACAAGCATTTTAACCTCACTCCCTTTGGGACAAAATTGGACCCCCAATGTTACCCTGGTTTTTCTGAGTTTTTTATTAGCCTTTTGATTTTCATAAATGGAGTCAGATCTTTTAGTTACTGTAGAATATTAGAGCAGTTCTTCTACCTTTCCCACAGAAGTAATATAAACAAATCCTTTGTTTTTCATTCTTTGTCCTTTGTTTGCATATTTCTAACCTGAAAACAATTGTAACTGACAATTCGTCTGGCCACTGAGGCTGAGGGGTGGAAACCCCAAAAAGCCAATCTTCTGCTAGACCCACAAATGTATAAAAGTAAAAGAATAAACAAAGGGGTGTCTTCTCTCCACCCTTTCAGCTGGAAGCTGGATCAAAAGAACCTCTGCAGAAATCTCTTGTCTTCGTGTGATTTCTTTGTGTTTCACGGTGACACCCCAACTCCCACATTTTTTAACTCTCCAACTCAAAACCTGATGAAGTATCTGTTCCTGCTGTGTTTAAATATGAAGGAATGAAAATTCATACAGAATATATTTGCTGCTGCCAATAATTTCCCTTCAATCTTTCTACTGTTCTCAGTGAGAATTATACCAAGCCTTTTTAAGGCACATAGCAGATGGTGGGACATATCACCCCCACAATATTTGGGTTTATTTTCTTTCTATCCAGTATGTATGTTGCTATAAAAAAATACTTGTTAATTGTGTCCTTCCCAGAAAATGCAGTTCTGATGAGGCCTGTACATAGTTCTTGGTTGTATTACTTTCTAAGCCAACACCTTTATGGAAATAATGCTCTGAAGATTTGAAGTAAATATTTGTACTAGACAAGAGTTGAAGGCAGTTAGAAATGTGATAGTATGACCAGCCATGAATGTACTGTAGATCTCTGGGTAAATTTGATGCTACGGGCTGATTGCAGTGGCTGTATCACTTTGTTTTCAGATAAGAATCCTTTTCTGTACTGTTGGGGTTTTTAGTGTTTTTTTTTTTTTTTTTTTTTTTTTTTTTTTTTTTTTTAACAGAAACCATTTACATTGCTGGTGTATTGAAAATAACTTGAAGCTAAGTAACAAGCATATTATGGCTTCTTTTTTTTTTTTTTTTTACTTACTTACTTACTTTTACAGCATTAACAACATAAGGACATGACTGAATAATTCATATTTGTTTTACTGAGGCATTCTCACAAGCAATCAAAAGCTTTCTTAATGGTTTGCCTAGACAGTGATTGGATTGCCTAGACAGTCTGTGCTTAGAACCTTTGATTTGCAGTGCCCTAACAATGTGCTAATGTGGTTTTCTTTCTAGCTGTCTCTGTCACACAAAATAATTTCCTTACCTATAAACTCATAAATACTTTTTCTTCTTTGGCTCTGTCAATTAATATGAATGTTTCTTGCAGCTGCAAGTTGATCCTCATGGTTGTATTTGGGAACATCCTTTTCTCTTTGACTTTGCCACTGATATTCAATCATTCAAAGAAAAACTCTGCTTAATTTGCATGTGTTTCTCTGCTGGAGACAAGCAATATCTATGTGATATTATGCGTCTTATTTTAGCTGCATCTTCTTACCTGCATTGACTGACCATATTGGATTTATGAGGGGAGATTTTGGGATCAGGGAGGCTACAGGGTTGAATTCCATGAGAAGGGACCAGGGTCTGCCCTCGTATTGGACGGAGACAGTTTTATCCAGCCCTAAATGGAGCCAAAGCTGGGTCCATCACTGGTAGCACCAGTATGATACATATTCAAAAAAGGATAAAAAACATTGTGCAGCAGCTGTGAGAGAGGAGTGAGTTAAATGGAAGAGGAACAGTCCTGCAGCATCAAGGTCAAGTAAGGAAAGGAAGGTGATGTTCCAGCCAGCAGGGCAGAAGCTTCTCTGCTGCCTGTGGCAAGACCATAGTGAAACAGGTTGTGTCCCTGCACCCACAGAGTAGATGGATGTATCCTGAAGAAAGCTGCAGGAGCAGTCTCCTAGCAGGAGGTGAAACCCATGCAGAGGAACACACAGGAACTGTGGCCCATGGGGGACCCAGGCTGAAACACTTTCTTCATCAAGTACTGTACCCCATAGAAAGGACCCATGATGAAGGAGTTCCTGAAGAACTGCAGGTCATCAGAAAGACCCACATTGGAGCACTTAGCGAAAGACTGTATCCTGCGGGAGGGATCCCATGCTGGAGTAAGGAACAGTGCGAGGAGGAAAAGGCAACAGAAATGAAGGGTTATCAACTGACTGTAATCCCTATTCTCCATCCCCTGGTATCTCTCGGGACAGGGTAAGTGGTAGAAGAGTTGGGAGTGAAATTGAGCCTGAGAGTGCAAGGAAAATGGGCTTTATTTTGTTCTAGTTTAGTTTTTTGGGGGAGGAGGGAGTGTGAGGTGGTATTCTTTTCACCATCCTGGTCTATTTTTAATTATCAATTAATTAAGTTAATCTTCCCAAGCCAAGTCTGTTTTGGCTGTGATGGTAATTGACGAGTGATCTCCTGCTCTTAACTCATAAGATTTTTTGTCTTGTTTTCTCCTGGTTATGCTAAGGAGGGGGTTTGAGAGAGTGGCTTGGTGGACACCTGTCCTTCAGCCAAAGTTAACCAATCACCTTTACCTGAAATTGTCCCTTGTGGTCTTTTGGGCAGACCGTAATTAGGGTTTTACTTTATTGAGTATGTACAAAGAAATGTAAGCAGATGTCAAGAGAATATGATTTTTTTTCTCACTCCCTAGTTTGCACTTTGTATTTGAATACACAGAGAAGATGAGCAAAAAATTAATGGGTTTTGGCACACAATTTGAACTTGTGCAAAATCTGACAACCCCCTCCTAACTTTCAGCTGTTTTCTTGAGCAACAGGCAGAACCATTTCTTAAATCCTCCATCTCAGGCCCTCAGTAAATGACGTCCTTTTCACTTTCTTTGACATTCTCATACAGGGCAATGAGCAGTGGTGGTGCAGTGTTTGTTGACACATTAACTACTAATAGTAGCATCTACTTAAGGCTGAAACAGCCATGTAATTTCTTAGATAAGATAGATAAGATGAAATGAAAACCATCTTTTAAAAGGGGTCTCTGTTTTGAATGAAATATATTTGCTTGCAACAAAGGCAGTGTGCCAAAATCTGTCTGAAACAAAAATATTCTTGTATTTCTTGGTGGGGGAAGAGTTGCTATTCCAGGCAAACAAATTGCTAATGTTGAGTATCTGAATCACAGTCTTTTTCTGCTGAAAAATAAGCTTTGTAGATGTATGTAATTAATGGAAACTGAAAAGTCGGATTCTCCTCTTGCAAGCGTTGGAATGGAATGAGAGGATATCCACTGTCTTTCTCCTATTCCCATTAGCTCAGCCTAGACTGATGACTTGTAAAGCCAAACATCTTCATTTGCCACCCAAATTGCAGAGCAAGGGTGGACATTCAGTGGACAGTCTGAGCAGCAGAGACAAAAAACATCTAAATGCCTATGTCTCTAATTTGGTGTGAATTCTCAATTGCCGAGTAAAGCTGAGCCAAACAATGTTTCCAATAGGAAGTGCTAAAAATCAAGCTCAAATGAGTCTGTAGAACAGGTCTGCACCTGGCTTATCTTCCCCCCAGTGAAAGCCGGCCCCTCAATTACATGTCCGTGGTCTTTACGCAGTATCAAGGAAGAATGAAGTGCTTTAGCTGGGATAATTTGTTGCTGTGCTATAATGTAGTCTAGCCGGCTGTTACCTGTTGTAAAATGTTGAAAGTAGAGGCTCCTTTTTGCAATGGAAGTACCTTATTTCTGTGTACTAGCAAGTATTTCCATGTCTGAAAGCTACCAGCAGGAAATTACTGCTGCTGCTGAATGGAGAGAGAATGAGCATATGGCAGGTGAAGCAGTTTGTTCCAGAGTTCTGCCTAATTTAATTGCATTACTACATGCAAGAATGAGGCATTAAGTCTGAGGCTCTAACATCATCAGAGAAGTTCCGCTTGTGATATCGGTGTGAGATAATGGCTTCTGTTGCTTGAAACTGAGCACATTTTGATAAAAAGTGAAGTAGTGAGGAGAAGGTAAAGTGAGCCGTCTTGCTTGAAAGCACTAATATGCTCCAGAAGTCATGGTGGAGACTTTTAAATCTCCTGTTCACTCCCAAGTGACTTGATTTTAATAGCCTGTCCAAACCAAATTGATATTCCTTTCAAGTTCTTCAGAGTATTCAGATTCCACAAGCATTTGTTATGCAACCTAATTGATATGGCTGTACTTAATCCAAAGAATAAATTGATGAATTTTTACAAAGGCTGATATTTGATAGCAAAGCCATTGGTGTTTCAAATAAAACAAGTATAGAAAGTTACAAACACATTAATTTCCTAAGAGAATCATTGCAACAGACATGAGCAATGCTCAGTGACCCTTTTTATTATATCAGACTGTTGTTTAGAGTAGAAATTACTTGTGTTTTTTCATTCTGAGTAGGGTGCAGCCAATGGCCTCCTGTCTAACTTTCTCAGGCAGATGTTCCAGAGGAGCAAGGGAGTTGAATTCCCTTTCCCAATTAATGCTATCCTATGCAGCATGGAAAAGCTCCCCACACAACTTTCTGTCTCAGCCAGCAGGCATGGAGTGACTACATCAGTGGTTAAGGAAGAGTTAAGGGTGTCATCTATCTGGACTCATAAAAGGCCTTGGACACAGTCTCACAACATCCTTCTCACTAAATTGGAGAGTTGGATTTGATGGGTAGACTGTTCAGTGGGTGTTGGAGTCCAGGGCTCATGGAAAATCCCTCAAGCTGCCCTGGGGGGTCCAAGACCCTGGCTGGGACCCCAGGAAGGCATTGCCTTTGACCTTAGTCCGTGGGAAAAACTTCCAACACTTAGAGATGAATTAAAAGCAACAAAGATTTGAAATAAATAGTAATTTAGTTTGTCACAGGGTGAAAATTTGCAGTTTTGGGTTTTTAGTATGGTGATACATGAGAGCAAGATGGAGGATTCTGTGCGGTGTCTCATCTTTTTCTTCTTCTACTCCATTTTCTGCTGTAACGGTGGCACAGAGACATTGGTAGAATGGGCTTGATGCAGAAATCGCATGTTTAGAATAGGTAGCTATTATTGGCACAAAACTGTAAATATAGTACATTTTAAGAGTTAATTGTACTGGAAACCTTTAACAGACCTTGGAATTCTTCGGCTGGCATTCTTGGCAGCTGTGTTTTCCAGTGTGCTAAGCTAGGTGTTGGCGGCATGTGGACCTTGAGATAAGAAACTAAATAAACATCTCTAAAGACCAAAAAGCTGCAAGTTCTATTCATCTTTTAACCCTGGTACAGGACTTTGTGTGAGAGAAAATACTCGACTCTCACAAGTGGGAAAGGAATTGTCTGTATGGATGTACCCAGAGTAGTGATCAGTGGCCTAATGCCTGGATGGAGACCAGGGATAAGTCGTGTCACCCAGGGGTCCATATTTGGACCAGTACAGTTTAATATCTACATCAATGACAAAGTGGGATAGAGTATATCCTTGGTAAGTTTGCCAAGTTGTGCAGTGTGGTTGACATGCCTGAGGAGTGGGATGCCATTCAGAGGAACCTGGACAAGCTTGGGTATTCGTCTTGTGTGAGCCTTATGAGGTTCAACAAAACCAAGTGCAAGGTGCTGCACCACAGTCCACGTTACCCCTGGTATCAGCACAGGCTGGGGATGAACAGATTGAGAGCAGCTCTGGGGAAAAGGACTTGGGGTGCTGGTGGATGAGAGGCTGGACATGAGCTGGCAGTGTGAATTTGCAGCCAGAAAGCCAAACACATCCTGGGCTGCATCCAAAGCAGTGTGGGCAGCAGGGTGAGGGAAGGGATTGTGCCCCTCTTATCTGCTCTGCTGAGACCCCACCTGGAGTGCTGTGTCCAGCTCTTGGGTCCTCAGTACAGGAAAGACCTGGACTAATTGGAGCAGATCTAGAGAGGATAACAAAAATTATTTGAAGGATAGAGCACATCTCCTGTGAGGAGAAGTTATGACCATTGGGGTTGTTCAGCCTGGAGAGGAGAAGGCTCCAGGGAGCCATTACTGGGGCCTTTCAGTACTTAGATGGGGACAAACTTCTTAGTTGGGCCTGTTGCAATACAAGGGGCAATGGTTTAAAAGTATCAGAGGGTAGATTTGGAGCAGATGTAAGAATTCTTTCATGACGAGTGTGGTGAAAATGCAAGAGGTTGCACAGAGACTTGGTAGATGCTCCATTCCCAGGAACAGTTAAGATCAGATTGAGTGAAACTGAGCAACCTGATCTAGTTGAATATGTTCCTGTTCATTGCAGGGAAGCTGGACTAAATGCCAGCCCAAGTGATTATGTGACTCTGTTATATATTTTATTTTTGACTATGTTGGGAGTCTTTTCTCTAAGCAGTTATTTGAGAATTTTACTATGTTATCTTGGAGTGTTCACTGTGACTTGTCTCAATGGTCCAATACCAGCTGCCAAGCATCATATTTTGTGGGGTGTTGTTCTGCTTCCACACAGGTGAGAGACATGGTGGAGCGCATCACACATCGTCCTGCCTGCCTGTTTAAATCATGAATGCAGAAAGGGAAGGGGATATGGCATCATCTTGAGTCTCACCCTACATAAGACCAAGGCCTACTTAAACCCTGAAGATGGGAAGCATGGCCATGCTCTGCAATTTAGCCATAGTCTGTGAGAGCTGTATATTTTCCAGTGAAACACTCTTCAGATTCCATGGCACTTACTGGGGAAGCAATACAATAACCAAGAATTGAGTTGGCCTTGAGTTGCCCCCAGGACATGTTCATGGTACACTGGGATTTGTGCCCGTGAGCAGCAATGTGTCCCTGGAGCAGCAGGAGCTGATCCTTCTCCATAAGGGAGAAAAAGATGGGAGCAAGGACAACTGCAGAGCAGGCAGCGCCAGGAGCCTTGAGATAAAGCTGAGCAGAGCTTCTACTCAAACTCATTACAGCTGAGCTCCAAGGCTGACCAAGGCTTCTCAAACAGCTCTGTCTTCTAAGAATGATGAAGTTCACTGCAGGCAGCTCAGCCCCCAGGATGAGTAATGCGTGTGCTTCAGACACTGGACTTTGCAAGCAGATGCTCACGACCTCAGACTGGAGTAACAATGTTGCTACAAGGGACTAGTAGTACCCAAACTGCTTTGAAATATTTTCCGAGGTTGTATCTTGTTGCACGATTTAAGTTGTTGGGAAAGATACTGAGTATTAACACCAGAGATAACCTGGCATTGAACTATGGCTGGGACAGGAGGGCACTAATAGTCCTTACTCTCCCTGACCAGCCTCACCTGGGGTCTCCTCCACCCATGCCTCCTGTCTGCAATCCCTGGAGCTACATTTAAGCTGGGGCTTGGGCACTCACTCTTACTCTGAGCTATGTAACAGGTATACCTGGCTCTAGTCTTGACTCTGGTCTTGCTTCTTAGAGCATTTCTGGGTCAGTATTTCAGGTGCCTTTGTTCCTAGTCCTTTATTTTGGATGGATATTGGAGCCTTTTTGCAGCATTATCTCTAGCCCTGCTTGGCTGATCTGCTGTATGGGTTCCCAGGTCATACCCTGGACCTGGTTCATTTCCTTGCTATGTCTGAGACTATAAATAGACTCTGTTATTATCACCATGGCTGCCTGCCATGTTCCAGCCCTCTGGGAACATGCCCTGATGAGTGAGGGCACTTCCAGTGTTGTGGTCACCTTTGGTTCCTGGATTATTATACCTTGTGGAGCTGTTCTTCTCTTGCTGCTCTCATAAAAATAAAATGAAACTGCAAGGCTGTCAGTTTTGTTTTTTTTTTCCCCTGTGAATATACAGTCCAAATAATTTAGGATGTCCTTTTATATAAAAAGAACAAGAAAATCTACAGCAAGCCTAAGTGAATAATAAAGGATAATACTAAAGAAGACTAATGAACAGTTCTAATTGTTGCATAATTACCATGCTGAATATAGTCTGATATTCATATCTGAATATGATATATGCTTTTATATAGCTGTCAAAATTCTTTGGCAGTAGGTTTTTGACAGCAGTGTGTACTCCAACAGTCCCTTTCAAACATTTTTTCTGTTATCCTATTCAGCTGTGAAGATTTCCTGCAAGAAGCCTCTCTGAGCTACGTAGCTAAGGTCCAGAAGGATAAACAGCCCTGCAAGAATAAAGTAAGGGATGAGATACTTCATTCTATTTCTGAAAAAGGTAATGATAATTATTATGGAAAGAATTGGTACTATACTGAAGGAGGTGGGGGGGTGGGGTTTGTGTTTTTTTTGTTTGTTTTTTTTTTTTTTTTTTTTTTTAAAAAAAAAAAAAAAAGGCTAAAGATGACAGATCATGGATCCTGCAAGGTAAGAAGGATGAGTCTCTGGTGTAGGCTCACAGGGAAGGCTGACCATACAGTAGATCATACTATGAACATGCTGTACACTCCTTTCATTTTTTGGCTGTTGTGTTTGTGTGCAAAATGTTTATACTGGACTTTGAGATCCTGACAATGACTGTGCCTGTATCAGTATAGCTTAATCTCTACAACCCAACCCCTGTGATTTTTTGCCAGTAAAATTGACACTGTGTGAGGAAATTGTGCAGCTCATCGTGTCTCTAGGCTAATGTCTATATTTGCTTCTCTACTGCAAATATTCAGGCAGTGATTTGTGCCCAACAAATTTTCTTTACAGAAAAAGGAGGGAAATTCAAGTGAGGGTGAGGGACCCAGAGGTCCTCTAAACATTTGCTTTAGCAACTTCAAATATACTTTAATGCTTCAAACAGAGAAGCAAGGATCAGGAACGCTGCAGAAATTCAGAATCTTATCCTAAAGTATGTGACAGGAAATCCTTGGTGAAGCTCAGTATGCAGCCCTTACAGGATCTTCTGTTGGGCAGGAGAAAGTGATAACTTGTATGGAATGCAAAGGGAAAGGACAGTTATGGAAAGGACATAAGGAATGGCAGAGCAAAGATGGGTTTGGGGAATACTGGTGGGGGACTTTGAACTGAGAAGTTCCTGGAATTCTGGGAATATGAGCTTTATGTGAGAAAGTTCTAGAGAATTTCTGAGAGAGACTTAGGAGTATAAGTGGTGAAGGGGAGAAGTTGATATATAGCAAATGGGCTTCCACATGGGCATCAATCCACAAGAGAAAGGAGGGGAAGGGAAGGGAATTTTGGTGGGGAAAGGTAGAAAAAGGTTTGTTACAGGAGAGGACTGGGACATAAGCAAGACTTTTTCTGGAAAAGTTAGTGGGAGCAAACTCTCTCTCTAGCTTGAGGGACAAAATATGATTTTGGTGGACTTTGCAAGCAGATGCTCACAACCTCAGACTGGAGTAACCGCACTGCTTCAAGGGACTAGTATGTACCCAAACTGCTTTGAAATATTGTATCTTGTTGCACGATTTAAGTTGCTGGAAAAGGTACTGAGTATTAACACCAGTGATAACCTGGCATTGAACCACGGCTGGGACATGAGGGCACTAATAGTCCTTAGTCTCCCTGACCAGCCTCACCCTGTGCATGAGCACAGGGACTCTTGATTTTGGAAACTGGATTTTGAAACAGGAGTCTGTTCTGGTCATCCTTCTCCACTGCTGAGGACACATCTGGAGTGCTAAATCACAGTCCTGGGTTCCATGGCCCAAGAGACAAAAGGCCATATTGGTACAGGTCTAGTGAAGGATCTTCTCCTGGGTATGAATCAGGGCTTGGAGCACCAGTCATACAAGGAAAGGCTGAGAGCTAAAATTGTTTAGCCTGGGGAAAAGAAGGCTCAAGGATAACTTACCAAGTTTTTTATGAACATTTGATGGGAGAAGGAAATATGGACGCAGACTCTTTCCAGTGGTTTGAAGGACAAGAAAACAAGACAAGGGGAAATGGTTGAAAAATGAAATAGAGGAAATTACATTTGAATATAAGAGCAGTCTGTTTTGCTTTTAAATTGTAATCAAACACTGAAATAAGTTGCTCAGAGGTTGTGGAGTCTCTGTCCTTAGAGATCCTCAAAGCCTGAGCAACCAGCTGTAGTCCACCCTGCTTTGCATAGGGTGTTTGGAGCTTCTAACCTCAGCTGTGCTCTGACTCTGCAAGTGTGTTTTGAACATTTTTAAAGTCTCTTGTGAATGACCTAGATAAAATACAGTGAATAAGAAGACACCCTCAAACCCTATCAATATGAATAGGGTCTCCTCCCCTGAATGAATGCATTCATTTCCTTCATTAATAAAATCATACTTTAAATTATAGATAAACAAATGTTAACATCCAGCCCTGATAGGGAATGGAAAAGGAAAATGGATATTACTGTTTGGGAAATGGATATCACTCTGTTCTTATGAATGCTTTATTCACCTAAGTGAATTTGTGAGTGTTACTCCCAGTAAATTGCTTATGAGAAAATTTGATAGACTTAAGTCAATGTCTGCAGAATCTGGGAACTGGAAGACACATTCCTGTCTCTGATTTACTCATCAACATCCCTTGGGCATAGCAAGGGTGGCATTTGAGTCATGATTCTTCTGACTAATAGCACTCTTCAAGGAGTACACTGAACAAATTAATAACATAATACAAAAGTAATTCAAAGTTCAGTTTACCTTCACAGTCATTAAGGAATCACATCTGGACTTGGATAAATAAGGAGAATTCACTTCTTTTTTTGTGGGAGGAGGATAAAAATTTTTCTCTTAAGGAGTGTCTTGGTTTTGAAAGACAGTTGTCTGCCAAGGAAAGCTAGAGCCTCCCTTGGAATGGAGAATGTAAAGCCCCCTTCCCTCCAAATTATTAGAATTTTGCAATTAGGGGCTTTCAGGCAAAGATATGGGAATAGGAGTAACAGTTCTTTACTAGGAATCTTTAAAAAGGAAAATTCAAGTGTAGCAGTACAAAAAAACATGCAAGGAAGCAAACAAAAATCCTGGAAGAAACCCTGACAGATTCAGGGATACGACCTGGCACCCTGTTGGTCAGGATGTTGGAAGCAGTGCAAATAAATCCTCCTGGAGTAACAGATGTGGTTCTGTGGAGTAGAGATGATCCTGTAAAAAGTCCAGTGGTGGCGTCATGGGTCCAGTCTTCCTCTGGGCATCCAGTGGAAAAACAAGATACCTCGTGTCCTTCAGTCCCAGTTTTTATCTAGCTAGGAAATGGCTGGCTCCTCCCCCACTGTGTGTAGCATCTCACAATGGGATGATGGAATGTGTCATGTCATTGGTGGGCCTTAATGGCCCATTATCAGAAGATGTCCCCCTGGAGGATGGAGGGGTGATGAAAGAGATAAGAAACACTGCTCCACCTGGTTTTAATGGCTGGGCCATTATCAGGAGGCATCTGCCCCCCTCCTCCGCTGGAGTTACAAGAGAAGGACAAAACATCTCCCAGAAAACAGCTTTCAACAGATGAAATAGAATACACATTTTTAGGTTACGTAACACAAGACAAGGAGCTAATCTACCCTATATTTAAGAATATCAAAGAACTGCTGAAAATACAGGAATTAAATGTGGTGCAATGGTGGATTAGAATGTATGTGAAGACTTTCTGTGGGACAGCTCACCACCTACATAAATTTTAAATGAATCCAGTGTACTCTGGGCCTTAAATTTTATGTGATTGATTTGAACAGAGCCAAATTGCTTGGGGTTTTTAAAAGTTTCTTCTTTATCCGTTCACCTGCCTGCAGGCCTTGTTTTAATATTATGCAATTAGAAGTGCATACAGCATGAATAAAATGAGTTCTGATTTTAAAAATCCTTGTGTTTGTTATTGCTTAAGAATCCTGATGAGCTGTAGCAAACCAGCTTTTAGATGGATGGCAGTTGTAGTAAAAAAGAACTAATTGGCAAGATAGAGAAACTATTTAGCAGAATTAGTGACAAGTAAAGTTCTCTAGCAGGGATTTTTGGCTTTGTTTCTTTATATGAAAACAACAATATTAAGCTACTTCAATAAAGAAACATTTCAGTGGATTTTTATTCTGATTAATTCTAGAGTCCTTTAATGGCAAAGGTGTTCATAACAGCTGGGTCACTTGGAGGAAAAAAAAAAAAGTAGAAGCATTGGAAAATAAATGTTTGTATTGATACAATTGGTTCATATAATTCATGGTTTATATCTCTATTTATTGCTCATATGAACCTTTAAAACAGTGCATTGCCTGTCCCATACCCATTGTATAACACCTTTCCACAGGATTCTCAAATTCTCAGTTTCCATTTATATCACCCAAAGATAAGCATGGCTGATATGATGTCCAGCCAGTATTTCCAGAGATGAGTCTCTCCTAAAGCTCCAAAGTTTGGGGCTTTTTTTTCCAATAAAACTCATCTAAATTTGATGAATCAATAATTCCATGCTTTCCAGATGTGCAGGTCTTTATAAAAGCACTGTTCAGCCTGTGTGTCAGTGGCAGCTTGTGGCCGGATGTGAGTGTTGATGAATTTTCAGGATTCTGTGATTGCCACCATACATGGAGGTCATATCTGTCAGAGAGGATGGAAAACACAGCCCTGAGCACACAGTGCAAAGGCCTAGACCAAGAGGAATTTCATTTCCAAACATCCATCTTGACAAATAATTCAATTCAATAATGGCTGTTGTTTTTCTTAACTATCTTGGGCTTTTTTTCTCAAGAAACTTTTAAGGAGGACAGGTTGATTTTCCTGGCCTTGAGATCTAATGCCTTCACACAAAGTTAAAAGGATGGCAAACTCTCTGTACGGTGTTCAAAGTGTTTCCACTGTGCAAGCTTTAGTGACAGTGTTTGGCCTAATTTTAAACTATGAGTTTTGTAAGAGTGGACCTATCAGTTCTCGTAGGACTTCCATCTTAAAACATTTTAGTATTACTTTAATATCCATGTAATTTTGCTACTGTGTGAATGGGAGTTGCAGAAACTGGGCTATAGGAACATTGGTGCATTAAAAAAATAATTAGGCCCCATTAATTACTGTATTGGTTTAATCTGTTTTCTGTGGTTGACTTCCTGTCCCAATGACTTGTGCTCTACTTAAAGATTAATGTGAGCATGAACATGACATCTACATGTATTCCAACCTACAAATATCACAAAGATCAAGAAATTTTCAAAGTCATGCAATAAAGAACTGAAATGAAGACTGGAAACAACAGTTGTGTAATCAAAACTGGAATTCCATAAGAATAATCAGAGACAATAATCCACAGATATTTAAAGCAACTGAACAAGAACTTAAATATATTTGTCATTTGATTTTCAATAGAAATATCTAATTTTAATATTTTTGAACATTGTTATTTTCTCCTTGCCATCTCTCCTTTTATTGTGGTTGTTTGGGGTTTTGTGGGTTTCATTCTAGTTACTGCTGAGTTTGTTTGCTTTCATCAGTCAAAGGGATAGAAAATACTATTTAAGTAATTTTAAAAATATTTTTGTCCTTTCTCTCTTTCTCTCTCTCTCCCCTTTTTTTTTTTTTTTCCCCACAGGAGGTGGAAAATGGAGGTAAATTAAAACCTTTGCAAATTAAACTGTGGGTCGATAAGGGAAGGACTAGGCTTAATGCTTATCATAGCCATTGTATTAGTGTATAAGAAAGTGTTTTCAATATCCTGTCTTGTTTATTTGACAACTGGGAGTGAATATTTGTTTATTTTCTGTAATTATAACAGCCAGGAAAACAGTCTGATAATCTAATGTGGTTTCAGTCACTAGTGTGCACTAAATGGTGAGAAATCTCATAATTACTCATAAGACTGATAGGATCTGTGACTGTATCTTCAACTCAGCTTCAGGCACTTCAGAAATGCAGCTCTTGGAACCTTTGCAGAGCACTGTTGCTGAAATTTAAATACCCAGGCTTAGTCCATTTGTTTCAGTGCTGTACACTGTGCATCTTCCAGGGCTGGGCAGAACATTCAGCACCTCACAGCATGGAACTCTAGGAGTGTGGCGTCATAATATATAATCCTCTGCAGCACCTGAAATGGTGTGTTTGGTTTGTGAAAGTACAATCCTTAAAAGTGAAAATGCATCCAAGTCACTGCTGGAGTGCTGCCTCCTTGAAGGGTGTTTTCCTGCCTTGAGCCCAAATTCTTCTTCCATTAATGGAGAGAAGCCTTACAGCTTCCTGTGACTGTCTTCATCCAATCTTGCACAAGTGGGGAAAGTAGCTGAAACATTTTTCTCTTTTCTCTTCTCTTCATTATAGCAAGGGAGAGGCAGTTTATTTCTCTACCAGATTAAGACTTAATGCAGCTATGAGGAGTTAGGGATGGGGCTATATATCCTTGCACAAATAAAGAAGGATGGTGAGAGTCTTCTCTACTGGAATTTTAATCTTTGAAACCATCCTTCTTGCTGTAAAAAGAACATGAAGGATTCAAGGTGAGATAGAACCATTAGAGTATTTATTCTACCCTCCTCGGTATATTAGTCCATAAATCATCACCAATTGAACTGAGTGGAAGTGCTTACCAATAGTGTATCATCTGAGCATCATCTATTTTTAGTCAAAATGACTTCTGAAATATAGAGTCTGACTTCTTTGGTTTTTTCCACACGTTAATACCCTTCACTGAAAGAGATTTGGCCTTAAGCTTCATTTTGTATTCATTTCTGTCAGAGCCAACCACTGTGTAGTTGACAAAATCATACAAAAGCACAGAATATTTTGTATACTACAAGGTTTTCACTGCAAGGTATTTCCCTTGATTAATGAATAGATTTCTGAAATTATTCTATGATTTTGTTATTTTTTACATCCTACAAGAGAAAAAAGAAGGAAAAGAACACAATAGTTCAGTGCTGATCACCACAATGATATTGTACAGAAAGATAAAACAATTACTTGGACCCCAGTGTGGCCCTTAATGGTCACAATAAGCCCTTCGTGCCCACAACTGCAATAAGAACTCTGCTCAGTTACTTATTTGGTTCTCTCCACTCAGTCCAGCACTTTATGGAACTCTGTTAAACTTTGTCACCTGCATGCCTTTAGCAGATGTGCTTTTTATATCTGTCAGATCCTCACCTCTCTTGGCTTGACAGCTGTCTTTCCAAATTTTTTTCTCCATTAACCAGTTCATTCTTCATTTAACACAGGTTTCATATTGCCAATTTTTTTGTTTGTTTTAATAAGGCTGTTATACAATCCTACTAATTCTTCAAAATGGCCATTGTATCTGAGTACTAACTTTTATACTGTTTTTTGTGATTTACGAGTGTTTAACTACAAAAGGTGAGGTTTGACCAAAGTCCCAGATTGAAGTGTCAGTATTGCCATCTTTCTGTGATGAGGAAGTTAATGGGAGTAAACTTATCACGCCTATCATAAAAAATTCAATATTGCCAACTGTTTTAGCTTGTATGTAAACATCAGTTTCCCAGTGGGACCTTTGTCTGCACATGTTCTGTCAGAATTCATCTCATGCTTAAGAGTAGCATTGTGTAGCAACGTATGATGGTGCTCTAAGGACAGCACTTCTACCTTGATGTGGATTTCCACATGCATAAAAATGATAAGGAGCAGATTGATACAGAGCAAGTGTCTCTTTTTAAATGGTCTTTAAGATTTGCACAGGAGAAAATGAATAAATTTTTATTGAAAACCAAAATGTTATACTGATCAACATTCTCCCCTAAGAAGGAAGAGACAGTGAAGCAAAGAGGCATGAAATGGTAGGACTTTGATAGTGGTGTAATAAAGATGTGGTAGACGAAGCTCTATAAAGTAGAACAGTTTCTCAGTTTTAATATTGTATCAATGTTTAATTTCTAAATGCTTTACCAATGACAAACGCACAAATAATAGATATTACAAACCTGAGCACTGCACATTGTGTCAGTTGTTAAGTATGGCAGAAGAAAACTGTAACAAAATGATAGACTTTTTGTACCGTAATAACACAAAAATTCATTGATCATAAAATTGACTATTGAACATTTATCAATTGTTAAAAGTATTTATAACTTGGACTTTATGATGAAACCTGTTTCCTCTTTACTGTAATGTAGCATGGTGTGTCTGTTGTAGAAGGCATATAGTTTTAATGAGTCTTTTAGTCTTCAATGTATTCAATGAACCTGACTGTCTGAAATGGCAGTGTCATAGTACATGATCCTGATAGAAAGCACTGATCTTAAGGGTTATTTTTACATCTGGGGATGTTGAAGTCTAGGGTCAGACACAGACAAGCCTTTGATAAGCACGTTGGAAATAAACTGAGTTCTGAGATGGCAACAATGCTGTGAATCAAGACTGATTCTTTTCCACCGTGAAGTTGAGAGGGTGGATAGTCATTCTGTATATTTGTTCCTGGAGCTATATAAGACTCTTCAGGCTCATTTAGAATGATCCTTTTTGTAACAGAACAAAAGTTACTTAATCCAAAGCAGACATGACCTCAACATAGATGGAAAAGGAGACATATAGACCGCAGCATTGGTACTTGGTGACAATAGGGCTCCAGTATATTCTAGATTCCAGTAAATTTCTGGCAAACAAAAAAAATCACTATCATTAAAATAGAAATAACACCACTCATCATTTAAGTCCTAAACACGTCATTAGAAATGTCAAGCATAAATGCCACTTGCTGGCAAGATTCAAATGCAGAGTCACATCCTAAAAAAGCAGAGGACCTGCCATATTTTGAAGTGTTTGCACAGCATTACCAAAATAGCAAAAAAAGTTGTAAACATAAGCTGTAGACTGTATTAGACTGTACAATTAGACTGTAGCTAATTTAATGGTAGGGCAGATGACTTGTAATTTCACAATTGCACTGCAGAGGAGAAAAGATATCCTTTATCATTAGACAGTGGTGGTTTTCTAAAGAGAAAACAACACCAGTAATGATAACTCAGCACCAACACAACCAAAGTGGTGCACTGCCACTGAATGTTGGTTTGATATATCATCTTTTATTTAATCTCAGCTGTGAGTATTTCGGCTACCATGAAATGCTCCCTCCTGGTCCTAGGAATGTAGGAGTTGATAGACTGAAACATCCTTCATTGCACAGAAAAGAGCAGCAGGAGTGAGGAGGTACCTTTGCCCCGACAGGTGATCAGGGCCTTTTTTAACAGGCCTAACTGTGTGCAAATTGGGTTAAAAGTGAAATTACCTGAAAGGAAATTCTGTGCATAGTGCTGAGCATTTTCTCAGTCAAAAGAGACAACTCCCCAGTGTGAGATTTTGTAGAACCCCTATATAAAATTGCACATGAATGAACACTATTCTTATGTGCTTAACACTACTCATATTCTGTGTGAATTTCACCAAAATGAGACTAAAATCTCTCCTATTAAAAGATAAGAAAAAAACTCCAGGAAGACATTTGCTGCTGCTGTAGTAAATTGTCATTATTACACCACTTTGTGAAGTAAGAACAAAGTTATTTTGCTGGTACGACAACCCTGCTGTATGTAGTTCTGAAAAACACTAGTGATGTACTGCAGCAAATAATGATATTCATCAAGACAGTCTTTGTTATTCCTTCCAATTAACACTTGGCAATAGCAATAATTGCTTTTTATGTTATTTGCTTGAAGATGCTGAGTGAGTGATTGAGCCTAGTAAGAAAACTACAAACAATGCCTTATTCCTTGTCTAGTTCAGATGATCTTATGACCACAAATAGGTTTCTTTTTTTTTTTTTTTTTTTTTTTTTTTTTTTTTTTTTTTAGCCAGGTGAGAAATCCGATATAATTCATAGAACTGCTCGATAGCAGCATATGGGCAGCAAGAGCATAATGAAAAATAAAGCCTACTTATAAAGGACTTCACATATTTATGTGGATCCTTTTACTGTTACCTGAGTTCACATGAGTTTGCATTAGTCCTCACTGACCCTTTCCTGAGGCCTGGATTGTTCATTCATTTGTTGATGGAGACTCAGGAGGTGAGACCACGTCCTCTGAGTCTCTGCTGGCAGTTAACACTGGGTTCTTCTGTAATTTGCCTCAAAAATGTAAACAAAATAGCCCTCTGTTTGGTAGTGATATTGACTCTGTAGTGGTTAAATCGAGTAGTGGGCTGTATTTAATCACCAAATCAGACAAGCAGTTTTATGAACAGGGGACTGAAGGAAACCTGGTTTCTTGTGGGTGGTATCTGTGCAGTGGTATAGGCTATGTATCTGATGTTAGATTCACAGCTGTCTAATGAAAAGGGAGTCTGCTACTTTTTTTTTTTTTTTTTCTCACAATGAGGACTCTAATACTAGGTTTTCTTTTGCTACCCCTCCTTGTACGAACTTTTGAGATTTGCCCTACACTGTGGGTTTTGATGAGAACTATAAAATTTGTGCAGGGAGAGAAATGGACACACCCAGGTGTATATATCAATGCAAATAAGCCCTGAGTATTAGTTACCTGTAAATTCATTTGTCTCTAAGAGAATCTCTGTTTCATTCAGCTAAAAAAGTTTGTGTTTCCATGAGAGAATGAAGGGAGCTGGTCATGGATCCAATCTGTCAGAATTAAAACTTACTGGGTGTCGTCTGTCCAACTGAACCACTGATGCTCATACCCTTTATTGAAGCTGGAATTCTTATCTTAAAAGGTACCTCTCCTGTTTTTATTGCATGAGAGGCTTCATGTACCTTCCTCTCATTCTGAGAAATAGAGAAGCATTGGTAACTGTGTGCTTTTTAATCTACTGACAAGAAAATTCTTGTTTTTATATAGAATGTTCCTGTTCGTGAAGGATTTTGCTTTCTTGGTTCTAGTTCTTAGGTATAAAACATCACAAGATCTCATAAGGAATTATGGATTCCTATTCTCTTCATGCCTAACATTTCTTTATTTAAGTGTTTAAATTATTCTGCCAGTACTGGCTTGAGTCTGGCTTCACAGTCATTGTCAGACATTGCAGTAAGCTTTAAAACTACATGTCCAAAAATTAACAGATATGCACAATCTCACTTTCATTTCTCTGAGTGACACATAGTGACCCTATAGCATATGTGAGCATGACAAAACATGGATTTTTGCTTGGGATGCCTTGAATCTACCTCACAACTTCTTATATCTAGAGGAATCCCTTTTGCTGTTTCCCTGACCTGAAATACAATTCCCTCCTCAATGTTTGTATGAACACAACATACCTTTTTCTCAGAACAATTTTGCAAACATTGTGGCAGAACATTAGTGTGACAGAATAATAACAGTGTTGAGGGGAATCAGCTTTTCTTTCCCAAATAATTCTAGAAGTTACCAGAGGAAAACAAAGCACTTATCTTCCATGAACCAGCCCTTGACACAGAAGCTGATGACTCGTCTTGGAAATTGGGCAAGGCTCATTATGTGAAAGAGATTTAGAGTGCATTAAAAGCAGCCTCAGTTTAGTGGCACATAGTGATGATCATTTGAAGTATTTGACAGTAAAAATACTTATAATACATTGTTTATATTGTTCAAAGTTAATAAGATAATGTATATCAGTTTAGTGGAAAATTAAGCAGGATATCTTAAGAGCCTGTAATAAGTAAAAAAAAAAAAAAAGGCATATAATCCCTTTTATAGCGTATATGATTAATTATTAGGACTAAAAGATAAAGGTGTATCATACATGTGTACATAAGGAGATAGGGAAGCTTGCCTGGAGGATCAGATTGTGTGTATAGAAAAGGTGCTGAGGCAGAGGCCTATGCAATGAACTTCCCAGGCTTCATGCATGCTTTTAGGAAACCTCTGGAGAGGAGGTGGGAATGAGCCACGGTTCAAATCTTGTGACTGTTTGCAGGTGGAGTTTAGAGACAAGCATTTTGATCCCATCAAAGATAATAAGAACTTTTCCATTGATTTCTTTGGGAGGTCAGTTCTTTATAAAATACAGCTTTGATCTGGACTCTGAAGTCAAATTTTGCCTTGGCTTTACTATCAGAAATTTCTAAAAGGTGTTAATTTGGCAGGTTCTGGTGGAATTGCCTTTTTATGTTCTTTCTAGAAGAGGCAAGATGACATTGCCATTGCTAATGATATGTTTAATTGTGATTTTTTTGTGCCTACCTCATCATTGTAAGTCAGGAGCTGCATAACCTGGGTGCTGTGGAGTTTGTTTTTGTAGTTTCTAGCTGACAAGAAAAAAGGGCTGCAATATTCTGTTGACACCCAGCAGAAATTTATTCATTCTGTCATATAAATTGTCTTCTGAATAGGTTAAAATTGCATTCTTTTACTTCATTGTGGGATTGTTTCTATAATAAGAAGACTGGGTATGTTTTGGCTTGAAATAGGACTACTGGTTGGTGAAAAGGCACTCCTGGTCTTAACCTTCCAGAAGAATACTGTTCCGGCCATTACCTTGAACAACCTTTCAGCAGGGCATTTTACCTCCACATGAGAGCTAACAAACTCCTTAGATAGTGGTGGAAGTGAATCAGAATGCAATCTCGGGAAAAATATGCCCAGATTACCAGCAGCAGAGCAATGCACGGATATGTAAGATTTTCTGTACTGTCTTGCTCATCTCTGCCTACTGTGGGAAGTTCTGTGCAGCCTCAGTCCTCTGACAAAAGCATACGTGTATTTTGCAGGCTTAAGTAGATGGATGGCACTTAGATGAGCTGCTATGCTTTCTGGATATCCTTCTAACCTCAACTATTCTGCAAGTCTGTATGCACCATTATTGGCCACTCACAATGAAAGAAGGCAATGTCTTCCTTCCAGCCAGTTGCTTCTTTCATGTATCAGTTTTACAATTGGAGATGCTAGCGCCTTTTACTTGTAGGATTTTTGGATGTTTCCCACGTCTTCAGTTTCTCTCAGTTTGCTAAAATCTACCTTGTAGCTGCTGCCTATGGAAAGAATAGTAAATGTCTGGACACAAGCTTAGTATTTCTTCTCAGCCATACAGAGCTCTTCAGACTCCCCAGTGAGGTCTTGGTTGGAGAATGAGACTGTCTCTATCATCTCATCTGTCAGAAATGAGTAACAATGTGATTTCAAAAGGCTGAGGGAGAAGAAGCCTTTTCTTTCTTTCTTTCTTTCTTTCTTTCTTTCTTTCTTTCTTTCTTTCTTTCTTTCTTTCTTTCTTTCTTTCTTTCTTTCTTTCTTTCTTTCTTTCTTTCTTTCTTTCTTTCTGTCTTTCTTTCTTTCTTTCTTTCTTTCTTTCTTTCTTTCTTTCTTTCTTTCTTTCTTTCTTTCTTTCTTTCTTTCTTTCTTTCTTTCTTTCTTTCTTTCTTTCTTTCTTTCTTTCTTTCTTTCTTTCTTTCTTTCTTTCTTTTCAGCGAGACATTGGCCTGCTAAGATGTGGTCTTGCAGTTCCTCCTGCAGTCTTTCATTTACCTCTACTCTGGACTCTTTTTCATGGCAGAGTAATTGTGGATGCCCTTCCATCCCTGGAAGTGTTCGGGAATGGGTTGGATGGAACTCTGAGTCACCTGTCTAGTGAAAGCTGTTCCTGCCCATGGCAGGGAGATTGGAACTAGATAATCTTTAAGGTTGTTTCCAACCTCCATTCTATGGTTCTATGACTTCATCCTTCTTCCCTCTTTTATTTTTCTGCCAGACACACATTTTTGACTGATCAATGAAAGAAAACAGCCTACAATGCTTGTGAATAGCTCATGAGTGAGAAGGTTTAAATATGGCTGAAATGGCAAAATGACAATATATTCTGTAAATTTGTGGTTTTATTCCATACATTGTGAATCATAATAGCTCTCTGAGAAACCTGTTTAATGATTTAGTACTTTATTATGTACATTATGGTCAGACTTGTTCCAATGGTTAGCACATTGCCTGAAGAACCAGGCTACACAGAAGGAACTTGCTTGACAATCCTCTGTAATTGTCTCAGTGGTGTTCTAAAGAATCACAGACTGCGACCTTTGAAATAGTTTTAATGGAATGAAACAAACTTGCATTTCACTTGGTGTCTGCCTGGGCTCAAAGGCAGTGTGAGGCACCCTATAGCTGAATGTGCTGCAGACTATGCAGGTTGGAATGTGATTTACTCTTGCTGTGCTCCAATAAGCAGTCCTTTAAACTAGTACAAGGACAAGATCGTTGATGCTCTCAAAAGACCAAGTATCTGTCTCATAACTAGCACTGCAATTTCTACAACTTAAAGTGCAAAATGCCATAAAAGTGTCTTTTCCCTTTAATTAAAGTTTGAACAGAAGGATAAGCTGTCTGGCAGGGGTTGTTCTTGCCCCAGTTCAACTAAAGTATCCCATTAGCAGGTACTGTTGAAGAGTTTGGTAACTAAAAAGGACATAGATTTTTCTAACTTTCTGAAGAAACGATCTGAAAATAAGAATGTATTCACTGTCTATCTGCCTATTTCATTTCAAATGCATCAAAGAGCTGGGAGTTCGTATCTGCATCTGCCGGCTTCAAAGGCAAGGTTTTGGTACAGCTGAACCAATTTAAGAATGGTTTTCTCCTTGAAAGAGCATAGAATGAACCAACTAGTCCATCTTTCAACTAGGATTAATTCTCACTGTCTTTACAGAACATTTGTTATTGTGGGAATATTTGTTCAAGAACAGGGCAGAAGAAGGCAACCTCATTACCTTACCACCATGAGACATTAGATAAATCTTTTCTGCCTTTATCTGTGTTGATCAGTATAGCAAAAATTCCTCCAGATAGAATTTTCTCATGAAAGGCTTTATTTTGATTACCCAGAGAGCTGAGTAAATCTGTAACTCTGTGTAGGTGTTTGAGAAAAGCACAGTTTGGATGTCTGGCAGAGTATCTCACTGGGGTGCAGAGAGAGCAATTGACTTCACTTTTTATTGATCAAGGTGAGATTCTTGCTCAAAATGCCAAGGGCCAATTTTTCCTGAGGAACAGCCTTAATGTTGAAGCAATGAGAACCACTGAAAGTATGGTCCCAGTACTACAATGCTCTATTCTGAAGAGAGAAACAACAACTTACCAAGGCATTACCTTTACTTTGGCAGATGATTTTGGTGGCTAAAGATGTAATCCTCATGTTATAAATGAGATAGACCAAATTCGATAAATCAAAATTTGGAATTTTATTGAGAGACAAAATAACAGTCTTGGACAGCCACAATTAAAAGGACAGCATCGAGCCCGGGGTTGGCACCGGGTGAACAATGATAACACACTCTGCCAGTCTGTTATCCCCAAGTTCACATTTGTGGTTTGCAGCAGTCTCTTTTTATACACTGGATCGCGGAGAGAGGCTCGGGATGTCGATGGTCCTCCCTCCGAGGCATCTTCATTAAACATGCAGGTTTCAGTTCTAAGAGTCTGAATGGATCAGCGGAGGAGGACAATGCTGTTAATGGTCGGTTCCAGGTGTGGTGTGGACATGTTAATTCCAGCCGGAGACCATCTAGATACGGATCTGAAACCATCATCGGGTCCTCCGGGCTATCATCTCCGTTTTCCGTTGCCTTTTGTTTCTTTTCAGCGATTCCTGGCAGTGACAGTCTTCTGTCCTCCTTTCTGGTAATTCCAATCAAGTTCTCCTCGTGTCCCTCCCATGCCTTTTCAGGCTAGAGAAATTCTTGTATTTTATTAAGTCCCCTTCCTCCCGAGTTAACTCACAAAATGCTATTTTAAAACAAAACTTAACTTCTAACATGCTAGTTTATACAGAACTTATATTTATACAGTCGGTATTGCATTTTATATTCTATTAACATGAATTAACTTTAGAACAGATGTTACATTCCCTTTTAATGGTTCTCAGCCAAGGCATGTTTGTGTCTCTCTCCTGGTAATTCTAATCATGTTGTGTCTCGTGCCCCCCCCCCCTTGTCTTTTCAGGCGAGAGAAATTCCTGTACTTTTACTGAGCTGCTTTCTTCTGAGTTAACTCATAGCATATTGGATTAAAACAAAACTTATACTTATAGGGATGATATTACATTTTGTATCTTTTAACACGAATTAACTTTAGGACATATATCACACTCATCATCATCATCATTAAAAAAAAAAAAAAAACAAAAGCGCAGCTGTCCTTTCACTGGAATTTTTTGTCTCTTTTGGCCTATCAACAGAAGAGAATTTCCAAGTTTTCCTTGCGTGATTCAGTGTAGATTTAACCAGTTTATTCTGGATTGCTGTGAGAGATGATTGGATTTAAGCCACGAAAATGTCAGAGCTTAAGTTGCTGCAGACATTTGCTGGCCAAATATCTACCTGCATCCAACTTAGTGATGCTTAAGAATATGAGTGGTGCCAATTACAACTTCTTCTAAGGCACTCTATGTTTAAATAACAGAGTTAACTCTCAAAGTTCCTGGAAATGTATTTATTCTGCAAGAAACTTCAACTTGAACGCTCTGTTCATCTTAAATATAGAATTCTCTTTCAGAATGTTAAAAAATCACTCTCTTGAAGGTAGCTCAGGTGAGAGCAAAGTGTCATGTAGGAAGCGGACTGAGTCAAGAAAAGCAGTTGTCTTATTCCAAATGGTCCCTTGAAGACAGAAGGAATTTTGCTAAAAAGTGGCTGTTGAGGAAGTTTGGAGATATTTTGTGCTTCAAGTACTATAACTAGGGAAAGAATAATGATATGTCATTGAAAATATTCTTTCCTGTCTCTAGAAAAATTTCTGCACATTACAATTTTTGAGATATTGAAACTAAAATCTCTATAAATTAAGCTCTTACAGGAAAGTGCTCAGCCCAGCTGAGTTTCTGTTGTAATAGTTCAGCCAAGAACTGTATAAAATAGGAGCTTGTAGTGGGATAAATTCTTTGTGTTGAGCATCCAGGAGAATCCTCTGAAGAAAATGGAAGCAGACTATCATAGCTTTGAAAATCACTTACGTGTATGTCTTGGTTGGGAGCCACTATTGCATAAAAATGTCACACTTCTCAGAGTTTTGATCTAAATTCTCAAGCCCTATTTGTGACCCTTATTTTGTGGATGACTCCATAAACTATTTCTAACTTTTTCCAGAAAATCTCTGCAAAAATACACTTTTACAGCATTTTGCAGTGTGTCAAAGATGTAATCTGTATTGGTTTTACATGCTCACTAGTGACCCCTCTGAATGTGTGCATAAATTCCAACTGAAGCATAATAAACCCCATCCATATTCTAAATGTGAGTGTACATGACAGAAGGAAACCAACACAAGAACATATTGCTGGCTGTTGATTCTGACACTCTTCCCACACAGTGATTTAGTGAGGAGAGCAACCTTGTAAGACTGTGTCACTGTCAATCTGCTCACATCATGGAAAGACAAGTAACCAATGATAAAGGGCCTAAGGCAGAGACATTTATCATCTCCAAATCAAGTAAACATCATGACAAAAGGTATAGGACTTCCTAGTAAATTAAAAAAAAAACCCATAGGTCTTAGTATATAATGTAGTACAAACCACAAGAGGGGGAAGAATCATTCTCACTGTGCTGACCGTGCTTGCAAAAATAAACAAGGAGAATCTTGAAACTTTGGCTTGTAGGCATTTTAATCCAATTTTATTGATCAACCAAACAAGAAAGGGCCAACAGTCCTTGTGTTTTAAATGTTTTCTGACCACTAGCCTTATCAGATGCTAACTGAAACTGTTTTGTCTATTTCAAGAACAAGATTTTCAAAGAATCATTGAGATTGACCTCTAAGAGGATAAAGTCCAACCACTAATCTAACACTGCCAAGCCCACCCCTAAAGCATGGAGGAGTGCCACATCTACATGTTTTTTTAATATCTCCAGGAATGATGACTCAACCGCTTCCTTGGGTAGCCTGTTCCAATGCTTGGCAACCCTTTGGTGAACAAATTTTTCCTTGTATTAGATCCAAACCTTCCCTGGCACAACTTAAGGCCATTTTGTTTTGTCCTGTTGATTGTTACTTGGGAGAAGAGACTGACCCCCACCTCACTATACGCTCCTTTCAGGTATTTGATAAGGTCTCCCTTCAGCCTCCTTCTTTCCAGGCTAAACACAGCCAGTTCCCCCAAATGTTCGTCAGACTTGTGCTCAAGACCCTTCCCTAGCTCTGTTGCCCTACTCTAGACACACTTCAGCACCTCAGTCTCTCTTTCTTGTCAGGAGGGCCCCAAAACTGAACACAGCACTCACCAGTGCCAAGTACAGGGGGACAATCACTGCCCTGGTCCTGCTGGCCACATTGACCCAGGCCAGGATGCCATTGGCCTTCTTGGCCTCCTGGGCACACCCTGGCTCGTGTTCAGTGGCTCTTGAGCAGCACATCCAGATCCTTTTCTGTCAGGCAGCTTTCCAGCCGCTCTGCCCCCAGCCTCTGTTGCTGCCTGGGGTTGTTGTGACCCAAGTGCAGAATCTGGCACTTGACCTTGTTGAAGTTCATGTAATTGGCCTCAGCTCACTGAAACAGTCTGTTCTGATCCCTCTGTAGAGCCTTCCTACCCTTCAGCCAATCAACACTCCCACCAGACTTTATGTGATGCCTGCAAACTGAATCACAATGCACTTGATCACCTTGTCCAGATCATGGATAAAGCCCTGGGGACAGGCCACCAACAGGATGTTACTCCATGTCCCATCAGCTCTAGGCTTGGTCCTTCAACTGTTTTTCTTTTTACGCAGTAAAAAGTGGACCTGACCAAGCCATAAGCAGCCAGTTTCTCCAGGAGAATTCTGTTTGAAATGCTGTTAAAGGCTTTTCTGAAGTCTAGGTAAACAACATCCACAATCTGTCCCTTGTCCATTAAGCTGGTCACCTCATCATAGATGGAGATCAGGTTGGCCAAACAGAACCTGCCCTTCATAAACTCCTGCTGGCTGAGTCTGATCCCCTGGTTGTCTTGTACATGCTGTGTGATGGCACTAAAGATGATATGTTCCATGACTCTTCCTGGCACTGAGGTCAGACTGAATATGAGACCTATAGGTCTCCAGATCCTCCTTCCAACACTTCTTGTAGATGTGTGTCACATTTGCTAACTGTCAGTCAACTGGAAGCTCCCTGGTCAGCTAGAACTGATGATAATTGTTTGCTGAGCACTTCTACTAATAACCTTAGGTGGATCCAGCCCCATTTGACTTGTAATCTTTGGAAAATAAAAATAGCTAGAAATAGCAGTTCAATGCCATGGAAACAGAGGCACTGGCATATTTTGTTTCATCCCATTATAGAGTGAAATTAATTTTTTAAAAAACTTTTCCCTCACCTTCTGTGTTTTTCTGAGACTTCACATATGTAGTAGTCACAGTGATTTGGGCGGATATCTATGTGTGGAAGGCTCAAGTTGTCCTGGGTTCAGTAAGTTCTCTCAAAACATTACTACCTCCTTTCTTGGCAAAGTGGAATGAGAATTGAGGCTGCTTGGCTGTTACTCACCCAAATTGCTTGAGCCTGCACTGCGTAGCACAGTGGTCAAAGGTATAGAGTTGTGGGGAGAAAGCTACTGTTGAACCAAAATCCCACCACGAGCCACAGAAACCATCCTAACAACACTGTCAGTAGCTTTAGCACACCTCTCTGAAATATTTCTACAAAAGGCAAATGTGTCAGGAGTATTATTTTTTTGGTTTTGACTTGAAGGAAAGTTATGCTGTCACTCAAATTTTTTTCTCACTTATATGTCTTGGTAGTCATGAATGCTAAAAAATGGAAACTGTAAGTAGCACCCTGTACTTTCCTGTGCCTTCCATATGCTGAAGTTACAATTGCTTCTAATCCTGTATTTGAAAATAGCTCCCAAATGCAAATTTGGCTAAGTGGAGATGCATTGCTAAAGTGTTTTTGAAGTATGAGGTCCATGCTGTTTAGGAAAAAACACAATGAGACTGATAATCACCTCTGTTAAGGACTTAATTTATTCTAGTGCTATAATGTGTTCCTATCCATCACTTGTCATAGCCATTGCCAGCTTCAAAAGCAAAGTACTGGGCAGCTGCTTATGTTATTGGATACAGCTTTCCCTCAAAAAGGAAGAGCCTGTATAAAGCAGACAAACCACTGAAGGCAAAATGTAGGTCTATGGCGTAACAATCTCCATGTTCTCAATGAAACCAGCATTAGATGTAGGTGTCCACACATGATGGTTCTGCCAGCTCTTTTGGTATGGGTCAATTTATCTTTTTCTGTCTAAGACTCAGTCTGCAACTTGTAATAGTGATAATGTCATGACTTCTTCTGCAGGGAATAGTCATATTTTCAATGTTGCAACTGTAAGAATTGACAAAAATTGCTTTTATTTTCTTTACTGTGCCTGTTTCATACTCCTTTAACAATCAGCATAATCTCACATTTTGAGTGGCCTGGATATAGTGTCATAAAATGTTGCTAAGGGTTGTCAGAGGAAGCAGATGTTAAAAGAGCTTGTCAGTGATTAATCCATTTCTTATAGTGATTAATCCATTTCTTACAGTGATCAAACTGCTGGTGACACTGAAACCAAGACTGAAGGGTGTGATGCTGAGAAGCGGCATATCCATAACTATCTCTTTAATGGACTAAAACCTGAGCTGATATCACAGCTCATTAAGGGAACGATTGTGGGAGGACAGATAGTGTTGAAAGAAATCTTGCCCCCCATATATTGTAGCTGTGTTAATTACCAAAGAGTAGGAACAGCCTTGCCCTCACAGTTTGTGAGTGTGATAAAAGAGTGAGTTAGCTGGTAGAGGATTAGTTGGAGTCTTCTGGCCATGCTGTGAGGAGAAAGGGACAGGATGCTGTGCGATGGACAGAAAGCGTAAGATGTCATATGAGGTGCAGACAGGGTTAGGTGGCTGTGCTAGGGACAGGAAGGAGCTAGCTGGAACTAGCAGAAGGAAGGGAGAAGGAGAGAAAGACAAAGAGCTGCCTGGAGCTGCCCATGGGAGGCTACATAGAAGAGGTGTGAG
This sequence comes from Hirundo rustica, assembly GCF_015227805.2. Lineage (NCBI taxonomy): Eukaryota > Metazoa > Chordata > Aves > Passeriformes > Hirundinidae > Hirundo > Hirundo rustica. The sequence continues at coordinate 111,199,396 of NC_053450.1, forward strand.
AGGCTTTTAAATAACAAGGCGCTGATGCTTGAAGCCTTCTTTGGTGTCAGTCATGCCTCCTCCATCAAATGATGACTGGAAATTTCAGACTTTATTTCCCTAAATCATGGAACAATTGAGGATGAAAGGGACTTCTAGAAGTCATCTCTAGATGAGTATCTCCAGGAGTAGCCTCTCTGCTTGGGTAAAGTTACTGGGGACCAATTGCACGCTCACCCTGGCTTAGGAATGTTTCTGGGGAGGGAGATTTCACCATTTCTATGGGCAGCCTGTGTCAGTACTCCGTTACCCCTGCAGTGAAAAAGTGTTTCCTGCTGTGCTGGGGGAACTTCCTATGTTGCACTTTGTGCCCATCACCTGGCACCTCCTGTCACCATGTCCCACCTACAGAGCTTGCCTTGTATATTCCTTGCACATTCCTCCACGTATTTATGCATGATAAAACACCCTTGATTCTTCTCCAAGCTGAACTGTGCCATCTGTCTCAGTCTTTCTTTGTAGAAAAGATGCTCCAGCACCCATTAATCTCCCTTTGTAACAGTAGCCCCTTTGCTGGATTCTGTCTAATGTGTTCATCTCTCTCTTGTGCTGAGGGGACCAGAACTGGACACAGAAAACCAAGTGTGGCCTCACCAGTGCTGAGTAGAGAGGATCTGCTGGGAATACTTTATGTAATGTAGCCTGGGGTACTGTTTGCCACCTTTGTAGCAAGGGCACCTTGTACAACTACCAAGCCCTTTTTTGCAATGCTGCATCTGAAAGGAAAAAAGGCCAACTGTATATGAGTTGTGTTTTGCTGTTACTTTGATGAGTAAATTTTGGGGCCTTGTTTTGGTTAGTAAAGAAAATGCTTTCCTTTTTTACCCTTAGTCATTAGAAGAACTAGCCCAAAAGAGAAAGGCCAGTACTATATTTCATTCTGTGGCAGATCACAGAAGATTTACATAGTGGAAAATCTTAGGTGTTTTCACTTCTCTGTGTTTACCTTTTGTTCATTGGTCATCCTGTGATTATAGCATGATCTCTTGCCAGAACAAAGACATGGCCTTAGTATTGGCCCTTCTTTAAGTTGTGATCTTAAAGGCAAAAAGGTCTCTTTGTAGCCATTGGCCTGCATGCCCACAGTCATGCTGGAATAGATGTTTTTCTTCAGTAATTGGTATGGCACAATATTAGTAGCAGCACTTTGTCATGGTAACTTATTAGAGATATTGGAATTTTTCAAAATTCCGTATCATAATTGGTTTCAGAAATGGTTCAGGTTGTCTTGTACATAAAAACAAAACCTACCCTAAAATTAAAAGTGAAAGCTACATGACAGTAATTTTACATTTTGATTTTTCTATGTCACAGTGCATGGTTCATTAGTATTTGTATTCCCTTTTGGTCAGGATGATAAGACCTACAAAACACTGTAAAACAAAAAGCATAACTAAGCCAAAATGCCCTTCTTCAGAGTAGCTACCTTAAATTTTGAAATGCTTCAAGAGGGGTGAGGTCCCACAGGGCAAAAAACAAGTATGTGAATTAATGATGAGAAATCCTCATGTAATATTCTAGCCCATGGAAGTCTCTAGGAAGAACAAAATCGAAATGTGGAGCAGAATCATAGCTGCCATGTTGTTTGATATCATCAGCCCTCAGCTGATTTCTTGCATTAATGCTTTCTATTAAAAAAAAAAAAAAAAAAAAAAAGTTGTCTCTGTCACCTATTACTCTGGTGGCTCTGGGGAAAAAAAGGTAGCATAGCTCAGGGAATCACCTCAGTTCAAAGGTCCAATCTCAGAAAAAAAGGAAATAATTAAGATGTGGGGAGTGACAAATTTCTATCTTTTAACTTTGGCAAAAAAGATGTAAATAATGCTTATGGAGCACTGATTAAACATCTGAATATAGTTTTTTTAGAGCAAGTTCTACAGAACTATGTAGTGGTTAAGCAGAAGTGGGGAAACTAGTAAAATGTGGCTATCATGGACATCTGATGAGCTAGTAATGAGGAAATGTGATGGACATGGGAGACCGTGCAGAGGAAATGGAGATAAAGCCCACTGGGCTTAAGGTCATAGATAAAGCACTAATTTAAACCTACATGGATTTTTGAGGTAAATTCCAGTACAATATAGTTTCTGCAGGAGTTCAGGAGGTCTTGACATGCAGAAAATTGATATATTCTTACTGTGGAATTGGGAGATCAATTGCACACAGAGAAGAAGCTCAGTTTTGAGTGAAGATAAACTGATGAAGTGCTATCCATAACTTGACATAGTCTGTGTGCTGTTGTGTGTGAAAGGGTCTATTGTAATCTGATTTGCTCAGGTTATTTGTGTCAAAGATAATTGCTTCATTTGTGCCAGTGAAGCATTTAGAGAACCAGTTGCTTGGATTATGTTCTAATGCTAAGTTAATATATATTTAGGAAAGTATGAAGACAGTACTATTTACAGACTCAAGATTTGTGTTCAATTAAGGCCAATGCAAGTTACAATGACCTCAGTTCTTCTCAAGATTGGGTCCTTATGCATTAAAATCCACCATCATATTGCTTAAATTCTGCCTGTGCTGGCACTCTTTCTACATCCTACCTAAAGGTTGTTCCAATGTAACATTTCTGTGAAAACTATTAATCCCTAAAGGAATGAATTGGATAAAGGATAAAAGAGACAGGCTGAGTCACATCCTTTCATAGAATGTCCTTTCCTAAAATTCGCAGAAAGAGAAAGGTAAAAAAAAAAAAAAAAAAAGGAGAAGAGTGGGAACAAAATAGATTTTATTTTAGTATGTCCTAGGGGACATACTAAAAATGTTATAGTCACTTCTGGTGTAAGCACAGTAAATAAATTGTGGCTTGTTGCCAATGTTTTCTTCTCCCTGAGATTAAATCACAGCACCTGTGAAATTATTCTAATATGAATATGCAGTTAGAAGCCATTCCTTTAAATTTTTTATATATAAAATTTCAGTGTACAATAAAATATAGTTCCAACTAAACACTTCTACCCCCCTATTTTTTGTCAGGCAGAGTTGTAGGTATCTGAATTATTTTCTGGATCATTTCTAGAGAAGTAGATGCCACATATTTCCTTGTAGTTTTACACTGAGTCATAATGAAAAGAACTTGGCCTAAAGATGCAGCACTGTGGTTATGAAGATTCCACTTGGTTGTGACCCAGCAACAGTGAAAATGAATTTCAAGACTTTGTCTTGCGGTGAAATAGCCATGGTACACAACTGTAAAGAAAATGTAGCAATGAAAAGATTTTAATCAGTTATTTTATCATGTAAAATATATTTATTTGTCAGCAGAAATATCTTGATTTATGTGCCTCTGTGCTGTTCAGGGCAAGGTAACATGCCCTTCAAGTGGTAGGCAGAAACAAGATCCATGTGAGCCTTAGACAGAGATGGCATTTCCTGTTTCATGGGTGGTATCTGAGTGGAGGATAGTCCACAAATAACCTGTGAATGTCCAGTTTGGAAGACTGGGCATCCACATCTTCTTGTAACCCCTGTACTTTTATTCCAGTATCCAGAACTGTAGTTGAGATCTGCTATTCAGTATTTGTTTTTATTTTAAAATAGTATTTATCTAATGAATTCTAAAGTCATGACAGCAAAAAGAGAAACAAAAATCTCATAAAAATGCACAACTGAGCAGTAAATTAAGTTATCTTTTGCTTATTCCTGGAGTTACTTGTCCAGCAACATTTCTGGGATCCTGTTTCCTGGCAAGTATTTACCTCTAAAATTTTATGTAATTTCATTTAGTGTTCAGAATATTCAAACCTTATATGAAGTTTGTAAGATCCAAAGTCAGGTTCTGTGAATATAAAGAAAGAAAAGATAGAATGGGGCCAATTTTCATTTCTGCAAAGAAAAAATCTTCATGGTAGATAGGGTTAATTTGCATCAGCTATACAGTCCCTTCTTGCCATCAGAGTGGAGTAAAAGGATAATAGTGAGCAGTATGAAGTTGAGTGATGGAGTAAATGAGGCCATGACAGCAGGAGATTTGGCCTTATAAAAGGACATTCTTTTAGCTAAAAGGAGTTAAATGCTTGTCTGTCCTGATAAATACATGCGTGGTAAATTAGCCTCTTTTAGAAAATTAGTTTCTTTTAGAAGTCATATAGCATACATATATTGACTGATATGACATATATTGAAATAGGGTTATGCTGTCCCAGTGCATTACCAGAAAGACATTATTGCCTTTGTATTACACTGCATGACAGTCAGACTAGAACAGTCTTTAAAAAACTTTCTTGGGGAGTGTTGTGTGGTGGGAGAATCTGTACAAACTTCATGCTCTCTAGCATTACATTCCACTCAAAGACGAGTTTCGCTAAAGTCCTCATGGATTGATGTACTACCTACAGCAGCAGGAAGCTGTTTCACAGTGTCATCATCTGTCTGTAGGCATCACAAGCTAAAGCACATTGTGTACAGTAAAGAAAAAATCATATGAGTTTGTAACCCCAGGAGTCAGTATATGGAAATGTCCTGCACAGAATTTCCACCTTACGTACCATCTTTCGATTCTTGCATGTAGATGAATATTGTTTGTTGGATCACTGATGCTTCGCACAGACAAAATATGATCAGAGAGGCATTGAAATTTAATCTGGGTAGTAGCTTTTGGAGGATTTTCATTTGAGATTTCAAGTGACCTAATGTTTTTTTATCTTGTTGAGCTTAAATACCAAAGCAATTAATTTCCTAATCTTTCTCCTGAAAAAAAAAACCCATAATGTACTGCACATAGAAATGAAAATAGGATTTTCATATATTTTTATTAAGATTACTGCCTTGCTGATAATGTCCATACTCTTTGCTGTGAAATATTTGTGAAATATTAGAAACTATGTGCTACCTCAGAGAGACTGTTGTGCTCCAGTCAGATCATGTATTTGTGAGTAGTACTTCAACTTCCTGTAAATTAATGTCATTTTCTATGAATGTGAAGTACAAATGCTAATCTGATGTAATGCTAAAAGAGGCAACTTCAATGTTATGATGTGACCTTTAATGGATTTAAAGGGTTCCTAGCACTATCACTGTTTCTGAACAAATCCAGCTTAAATTATTTGAGGACAGATACTAATTCAAAGTTTTATTCTTTTCTGTCTATAAACCAGGCTATTATCTTTGATGGTTTGCTCCTCTGCTGCCCTCAGACAACCCTATCCTATTGAAATCAACAAGAGTTTGCAAATAACTTGAACAGAGCCAGAGGACAGGCAGTGCTCTGAATCTTTTTACCTATTTTCCTTGGGTTTCAAGTCCTGATTCAGAGATGTTTTTGTATGTCCTGCTGTAGTACATCTGCTTTTCATTTCTCTTTAGCTATAAAATCTAAAACTACTTTAACACTGTTCTTGCTGTGGATATCTACTGAGCAAGCAAATTGTTCATTCCCTCATGTAACCTATTTTTTTTCTAGAAAGTCCCAGCCTGTGGGGCTTTTCCTGCCCTAATATTATGCTTTTCTAGTAACAGCCCATCACATATAATAAAGTAACATTGAAAATTTCTTAAACCTGTATGAGGTGGATATACTGGGATTCATTAATCCTCTCTCACTGCAACATGGATTTACCTAAACACAGTGCAAACTATAATTGACTGTTTTTTTCAATTGCTTTGGATACATCTTTCTCTTAGACAAAATCGCTCTTTGGCCAATGTCATTTTTGTTTCAATCAGTTTGAAAACTGAGACAGAGGCATAGTTCTATCACAGTCATACTGGTGAAGGTCTGTCTAAGCTCTTCTGGTAAAAGTGAGCTTTCAAAGGAAAGTAAGAGTGAAGAAGTTCAGCTGACTGCTTCCAGCTTTTTGTACAGTGGGCTTTGTCAGGAGAGGATTAACGACTGGTAATGATGAGCTTAAGAAGGAAAGAGACTAAGTAGTTCTGGCAGTTGATCAATAATATTGACTGGAAAATACTAAGTGAACTGCATGAAGCAGGCATATCATGCATAACTGGCATCATCATAGATAAATTTGTCTTTGTAATTTAAAAACTGTGAGCAACTTAAGATGCCTTCGCTTTGACATGAAATGAGAGTACTTTTGACACACTTATCTGCTGGTGGTACAGAAGAACTGATGAATTTTCATCTCAGTCTGAAAAAGACTTTGAAACACGTTCAAAAGCTAATGCTACGTTTAGTGCAAAGAGGAGAAGAAAGCATTACTCTTCCTTTCCACCCTTCCTCTTGGTAAGGACCAGAATTGTCCAGAAGTTTTGATAATGTTATAATTCCTTTACTTGTGAATCTGAATGGGGCAGTAACCAGAAAAACGTGCCAAAGACAGTCCCTATACAATACTCTTTAGATGTAGCATGTCTTAAACCAGTCACGTGTTGGATTTAGGGTGAATACCTTTGCTTGCTATAAATTAAGATCACCTCTACATGAACTACTTATATGGCAATATTAAATGTAAATAAGACACATAAAGACTCTGCTATTTGCACAATATGGTGTCTTTTTCTTACATCAGTGTGCGTGAGTGGACAGCCTCAATTGAAACCTTTTTCCCTTAAGTGTTTTAAATAAATTCCTCAAGCTGACTTTGTAAGACTAGCACAACATGTTTACCAATAGACAGCATAAGTAAATGGAATTACAATTTCTTTTTTCCATAGGAAATGGTATTTAAATTATTAATCAAGAGAGCAAGTGATGAGTTAAAGGGCAAAGGCACCGTATGGCACATCAAATTTAAACACAAGACTAACCATATCTGGGAGGTTACTTTTATGTCACTTTAGACAGCACTAGTGCATTTGTGCACTTCAAAACATTTGAATATTGAAAGAACACTAAATGATCCTTGATAGTGGTGAGAAAGCTGAGTTTCCATGTGTTTATCTTATTGATTGGAGCCTTTTCTTTTTTCAGATCAAGACACGCAATTTTTGCAACATTTGCCCTGTGTTTGTGACTAATGTCTATGAAGACATTTAATCTTTACATTTCCTATTGTTGGGGATATTCACATTCACAAAATTCATGGTGCATACCAGAACCTTGAAAGAATAATTTTTTAGATCATACCCTTGCCTTGAACCAAATTAGGATTTTCTCTGTGTTTTATCAGAAATACACAACCACTCACCAGTAATCTCTACATTTACATCCACTCCTGAAGTTACCTGGTAAAAATAAAAGTTTGTCAACTCTTGCAAAGGATGGAATATACATTTCCTTTATACAGGAGAGGACCACTCAAACTGAGGAATCTTGTATCCAGTTCTAACTACCTTAAAAGTCTGTGCCCCTATGGTTTTAAACTTCGTTCAATGGCTATACCTTGATCTTCTACACTCCTGTTTTTCCTAGTATGGTCTGTCTGCTTCTTCTTGTCCCATCTCTTTTCTTACATAGATTAGACTCCGTTCCTTTATATTCTAATGCCAGATTGATTTTTATAGTATAACTGCATAACATTTTCCTCTCAGAGGGCTTCTGAGGTTGATTCCTATCAACCTATTTTCAGCTCACTTGTTCAGCTCATTGTAGTCTGCTTCTCAAATTTTGCTTCTCATCCCATTTTTTTTTGCTTGCCTTGATTCCATAGTTTCTTGCAAGGACTCTGAGAGCAGTTCTCTTTGACCACTCATTTGTTCTTAAATGCATCTCATCTGAAGCCTGATGTAGGGTCTTTTTCACCACACTGTCTAGGATCAATATTCCTTCTGTTTCTTGTGTCTTCTGTCTCTCTGTTTTTTCTGTTCTCTCTTTTTCCACAGGTCTATTTTCAGGCATTCGTCTTCATCAGTTTCTTCCCCATTTCCCTCCTGCCCTGTTCTTCCAGGTCACTGAAAATGGAAAGTCACATATTAGAACAAAAAGGCCTCAGGATTGTGAAGATAGAGGGAATGGAAGATAGAAAGAAAAGTTCAACAAGATGGACCAACACTGGATTCACTTGTTTGATGTGACAGAGGCCTGAAAACTTACCCTTCTTTTGGGTTTTCACAGTGCAAATTCAGCACCAGTGAGAAGCTCATGGTTTCAGGCTAATCTTTACTATGCCTACATCTTTCCAGAGCAGTGCTTCCACTGGCAACTGCTCCTTCTTGTCTTCCTTTGGGGTTGCTTCCTCTGCGCCATTTCCAATGCTCCTTGCAGTTTCAATTTACCACAGCCTTTCCTTTGTCCTTGCAATCTGTAAGAGTGTCAAATGGTTTGGGACGAAGTCTAGGATGGAAAGAATAAGGGAGCCAGTAGTGACAGTAGGAACTCTGATCTTATGGTACTGTTTGTCCATAAAACGGAGGGAATGCCTATCACAAGAGCTTGGGAAATCATAAAAGAAAATGTTACAGGCAATAGTATTGTACCATGATCATAATGGATTAGATTAGGGCCAGAAGTGACATTTGTTTCATATACTAGTTTTATTTCCCATACTAGAACTCTGGATGCTGCTAGAGCATCATCAAGAGATGTTGTCTACCAGAGAGATAAGACACAGCTTACCATCTGGGAACTTTTTTCTCTCCCAGGTGCTTCTTACAGTGTTTTGTGGGCTTTAGGTTGACACAAAAGAAATCCCATCTCACACAGGTTCTGGGAGCTTGGTTCTCACATTCACTCACTATTTACAAAGCTGACAAAATTCTGAGGAACTATCAGGAATTAGGTTGCTTGCTGGACTCTGTAAACCCCAAAGGTTTCCCTCCAATGAACACAAATGTCACTACATAGCGCAATGTTGCCTGATCTCAAAGTAGGGCTAAAAAGTGCCATTGTCTTGTTTCATCTGCTTTCTTATGAGCTGAGAGGAAGTTTTAACTTGCTTCAAGAAAAGGAGATAATTTTTGGGCAGTAACTCTATTCATCAACAGATAAAACAGCTGTCCCATTCAGCCTGGACGTGATTTGCACAAGGAACTTGGGAAACAAAGAATTACCTCTTTAAAATACATACCTGTCTTGGTTTTGAAAAGACAGGTGTCTGCTAAGGAGAGGCAGGCCTCTCTAGGAAATGAAGAATTTGAATCCTTCCCTCCGTGTTATTATAATTTGGAAGATTAAAAATAAAACTTTTCAGTCAGAGCTATGGGGAAAAGGAATAACAGTCCTTTACTAGTAAATATAACAGGACAGACAAAAACCCAACAGCAATTATAACAATAGTAGAACAGAACCAAGAACCCCGAGGACAAACGGTGGAAGCTCCGGCGCTGATGGCTGGAAGCCGGGCGCGGTGGATTGTCCTCGGCAGGCAGGGGGTGTCCTCGGCAGGCAGAGGTGGCAGTGCCGGAGAAGCCGCAGCGGCGGGACCCGGGCTCACCCAAAATCCAGCAGGACAGCGAAGAAACTCCGAATTCCTGGATACTCCAACAGATGATAGAATTCCCAGGACCAGACTCCTTCGTTAACTGTGGACTCCAACAACCGTGGCCCGCTCGGTGCTCCCCCCCGGAAGAAGAAAAAGAAAAGCCGCGAGATCCCCCCACCCTCCGCTCTCTCCGGGAGCTTTTTTCCCTCCCCCAAAACTAAGTTATCAGTTCTTTTGTCCACGTTAAGCACTCAGCACTTAGTCTCCTAGCAACTTCGGAGGGGGGGAAAAATTCTACGGAGACTCAAACCCCAACATTATCCACCCCGAATTTTTTCCCACACCAACATATTATATTGAATTTAAATCTTTAAATAATATACATACATATACATGTGAATATAAATACAGGCACAGTCACAGTGTTCACCGAAAAACAAGGTCCCCTTGAGGTATGCAGCGGGTCCCTCCATCCTTTTGCATCACCCACCATGTGCAGCCAGGTCCCTGAGCAAAAACAACCCCAGGAGTGGGATTGTCTTTGCTGGAGGCAGAATTAATCCAAACAGTTTTTCCCAGCATTCCTCTCATGTGTACTACGGGAACTTTATCTCCATCTCTTGTTCCCAGGGGCTCAGATTGGGCGGGGCCTGCTCGGTTGGTGGAACCTCGAGTGTTCACTAACCAGGTGGCCTTTGCTAAATTATTCTCCCAGTTCTTGAAAGTCCCCACACCCAGTGCCTTCAAAGTGGTTTTAAGCAGGCCATTGCATCGTTGAACCTTCCCGGCTGCTGGCGCATGATAAGGAATATGGTACACCCACTCAATGCCATGTTCTCTAGCCCAGGTGTTTATAAGGCTGTTCTTGAAATGAGTCCCGTTGTCAGACTCAATCCTCTCAGGGGTACCATGTCTCCACAGGATTTGCTTTTCAAGGCCCAGGATGGTGTTCCGGGCAGTAGCATGGGGCACAGGGTAGGTCTCCAACCATCCAGTGGTGGCTTCCACCATGGTCAGCACGTAGCGCTTGCCTTGGCGGGTTTGGGGAAGGGTGATGTAGTCAATCTGCCAGGCTTCCCCGTACTTATACTTGGACCATCGCCCGCCATACCACAGGGGCTTCACCCGCTTGGCCTGCTTGATGGCAGCACACGTCTCACAGTCATGGATAACCTGAGAAATACTGTCCATGGTTAGATCCACCCCTCGGTCTTGTGCCCACTTATAGGTGGCATCTCTGCCCTGGTGACCTGAGGCATCATGGGCCCATCGAGCTAGAAACAACTCTCCCTTGTGTTGCCAATCTAAGTCTATCTTTGACACCTCTATCTTTGCAGCCTGATCTACCTGCTCGTTGTTTTGGTGCTCCTCATTAGCCCGACTCTTGGGGACATGGGCATCCACATGGCGGACTCTCACAGGTAGCTTCTCTACCCGAGTGGCAATGTCCTTCCACTCATCTGCAGCCCAGATTGGCTTTCCCCTACGCTGCCAGTTGGCCTTTTTCCACCTGTCCAGCCAGCCCCACAGAGCATTGGCCACCATCCACGAATCAGTGTAGAGGTAGAGCCTTGGCCACTTCTCTCTTTCAGCAATGTCCAGGGCCAGTTGAACAGCTTTGAGTTCAGCAAGTTGGCTTGACCCACCTTCTCCTTCAGTGGCTTGTGCAACCTGTCGTGTGGGGCTCCATACAGCTGCTTTCCACTTCCGGTTCATCCCTACGACACGGCAGGAACCGTCAGTGAAAAGAGCATAGCATGTTTCTTCTGCTGGCAGTTGGTTGTATGGTGGAGCTTCTTCAGCACGTGTCACTTGTTCCTGCTCCTCTTCATCCATGAGACCAAAGTTTTCACCTTCCGGCCAGTTTGTAATTATCTCCAAAATCCCAGGGCGATTTGGGTTTCCAATGCGGGCGCGCTGAGTGATGAGGGCAATCCATTTGCTCCACGTGGCGTCGGTGGCATGATGGGTGGAGGGAACCTTTCCTTTAAACATCCACCCCAGCACCGGTAGTCGGGGTGCCAGGAGGAGTTGCGTCTCTGTACCAATCACCTCTGAGGCAGCTTGAACTCCTTCATAGGCGGCCAAGATTTCCTTCTCTGTGGGAGTGTAGTTGGCTTCGGACCCTCTGTAGCTTCGGCTCCAGAATCCCAGTGGTCGGCCTCGAGTCTCCCCAGGCACCTTCTGCCAAAGGCTCCAGGACAGGCCATTGTTCCCGGCTGCTGAGTAGAGCACGTTCTTCACATCTGGTCCCGTCCTCACTGGGCCAAGGGCTACTGCATGAGCGATCTCCTGCTTGATCTGGGCAAAGGCTTGTTGTTGTTCAGGGCCCCAGTAGAAATCGTTCTTCTTGCGGGTGACCAGGTAGAGAGGGCTCACAATCTGGCTGTACTCAGGAATGTGCATCCTCCAGAATCCTATAGCGCCTAGGAAAGCTTGTGTCTCCTTTTTGCTGGTTGGTGGGGACATTGCAGTGATCTTATTGATGACCTCAGTGGGAATCTGCCGCCGTCCATCTTGCCACTTTACTCCCAGGAACTGGATCTCTCGGGCAGGTCCCTTGACCTTGCTCTGCTTGATGGCAAAACCAGCTTTCAGGAGAATGTGGATGATCTTCTCTCCTTTCTCAAAGACTTCCATTGCCGTGTTCCCCCACACAATGATGTCATCAATATACTGTAGGTGCTCCGGAGCCTCACCCTTTTCCAGTGCAGCCTGGATCAGTCCATGGCAGATGGTGGGGCTGTGTTTCCACCCCTGGGGCAGTCAGTTCCAGGTGTACTGCACGCCCCTCCAGGTGAAAGCAAACTGAGGCCTGCATTCTGCAGCCAGAGGAATGGAGAAAAAGGCATTAGCAATGTCAATTGTGGCGTACCATTTTGCTGCCTTGGACTCCAGCTCGTACTGGAGTTCCAGCATGTCCGGCACAGCAGCGCTCAATGGTGGAGTCACTTCGTTCAAGGCACGGTCGTCCACAGTCAATCTCCATTCTCCGTCAGGCTTGCGCACAGGCCTGATGGGGCTGTTGAAGGGTGAGTGGGTTTTGCTGACCACCCCTTGGCTCTCCAGCTCACGGATCATCTTGTGGATGGGGATCACAGCATCTCGAGTTGTTCTGTACTGTTGGCGGTGCACCGTCGAGGTGGCAACTGGAACTCGTTGCTCTTCTACCTTTAGAAGTCCTACTGCAGATGGGTTCTCTGACAGTCCAGGCAAGCTATTCAATTTCTTAATGCCCTCTGCCTCCACAGCTGCTATTCCAAAAGCCCACCTGAGTCCCTTAGAGTCTTTGTAATAACCATTCCGGAGGAAGTCTATGCCCAAAATACACGGGGCTCCTGAGCCAGTCACAATTGGATGTTTCTGCCACTCCTTCCCGGTCAGGCTCACCTCGGCTTCTAACAGAGTCAGTTCCTGTGATCCCCCCGTCACCCCAGCAATGGAAATAGGTTCTGTCCCCACATATTCCGATGGTATCAGGGTACACTGAGAACCAGTATCAACTAAAGCTTCATATTTCTGTGGCTCTGATGTGCCAGGCCATCGGATCCACACCGTCCAATAGACCCGGTTTTCCCGTGCCTCTCCCTGGCTAGAGGCAGGGCCCCTCTAGCACCGGTCATTATTCCCCTCCTGAGCATACATGGTAGAGGTTCCTTCACGGGGATCTGACATATCATCCTCACTTCTATAATACCTGGCAGCCTGGTCGTGCGATGTCGAGGCTACCTTCATCTTAGTGGAACCCCCTCGGTTAGTGTTTCTCTCCTTGAGCTCACGCACCCGTGCTGCCAGGGCAGAAGTGGGTTTTCCATCCCACCTTCCCATGTCTTCCCCATGGTCACGCAGAAAGTACCACAGGTCAGCTCGTGGGGTGTACCCTCTCTCTCTAGCTGGGGGCTGTTGAGCTCTGACTCTGGGGCCTGTAACTCGCACCGGTGCCACATGGGAACTGTTCCTCCTCATCTCCTCCCTCACCTCCCTTATCTCCTCTGTCACCTCCTCCATCCTCTCCCTGAGTTCCTTAGCCACGGCAGAGACCTGAGCCTGCATTGGGCCACAGATGATACTCTCGTAATTTCTAAGCTTGTTGACTACAGAACCCACTGTCTCTCGGTTGTTATCAGGATGAATTGTTGCAATGTATGTGGCGTATTGAGATGGTCCTAGAGTTGCCAGATTCCACAGCATTTGCCCTGTGCACCTGACTTTGTTGGGGTCATTATCATGCTGTCCACCCCTCCCAAAGAGTACCTCCAATACCGCCACTTCTCTCAACTGTTGGATCCCTTCCTCAAGGGTCTTCCAGCGCATTCTATGATGGTGCTCCTGCATTCTGTCTCTGTGGACAAACCTCTCCCGTACACTCATTAAAAGCCGCTCCCAAAGGGAAAGGGGCCCTGGCTCCCTTACGAATACCTGATTCACGCCTGAGTCCTGGGTCAAGGGTCCCAAATTCCTTGCCTCACTACTATCTAGCTGCACGCCTGTACCTATAAGGTCCCAGACCCGAAGTAACCAGGCTGTATAAGCCTCACGTCCCCGCCGTGCAAGATCTTTTTGCAGATTACGGAGACTCATATGTCAGGGACTCAGTGATGATCTCAACCTCTGACTCCTCCCCGGGTTGTGAGGGCCCTCCTTTCTTATCCTTGTTGCCTGGGTGCTCTGATTTCACCTTATACTTCTTTGTTTCCACAGGGGCCACTGCTGCTGGCTGTGGCTGCCCCTGTGGTTCAGCTGGAACCTGGACGGTTGTAACGTCTGTGGGTTCTGCTGCTGCACCATCAGACTCTCCTTTGTCGGGGCAGGGGGAGGGTTTCCCAGCAGCTGGGGCTAATGAGGCTACTACAGGGGAAAGGTACTCCCTCAGCATCTGGCCCATCTCACAGATCTCCTTCACCCAATCTGGGTGGTTTATTCCTGAGGCAGGCTGTGGGACAGTGTCAGGTTGTGGGGCAGGGTCAGGCTGTGGGACGGGCTCAGGCTGTGGGGCAGGGTCAGGCTGTGGGGCAGGGTCAGGCTGTGGGGCAGGGTCAGGCTGTGGGACGGGCTCAGGCTGTGGGGCAGGGTCAGGCTGTGGGGCAGGGTCAGGCTGTGGGGCAGGGTCAGGCTGTGGGACGGGCTCAGGCTGTGGGGCAGCATCCTTATTCTCTAGGGTAGGTATCAGGGTGGTTATCCAGGTCAGTCTCCCCTTATCTCTAAATGCTAAACAGAACAGGCATACCAGCAACACCAGCCACTGTATGATGTCATTAACATTCAGAGATTTGAACCCTTCAAAGACTGGTGGGGTAGGCCCAAAGAGCTGGGTGAAGGGTTGTGAAAAAATTTCCCCTGGTGTCATTTCTTCACAGTAGGTACCGTTGTTAAAGTAACTCCAGAAACACACAGTTAGTGTATGATAGCCCTGAATCCATGTGCCTGCCTTCCAGAGGAAATTAAAAATCCACGATTTCCTCACTTCGTTAACCCATATAGCAAGATTGATGACAGCCACAGTAACCTTAGTTACAGGGCCCATGTTTAGAAAAGGGCCTGCAAATGGGAGAAATACGGCCACACCCACATGCCACCCAAACCAGGTTAAGCCAGACCACATGATATCCAGTGCACAGCAATGTAGGCACTTAAGAACTGTTATTCCTTTTTCTCTCAATGCCCCACGATATGGGCGCCAAATTCTGTCTTGGTTTTGAAAAGACAGGTGTCTGCTAAAGAGAGGCAGGCCTCTCTAGGAAATGAGGAATTTGAATCCTTCCCTCCGTGTTATTATAATTTGGAAGATTAAAAATAAAACTTTTCAGTCAGAGCTATGGGGAAAAGGAATAACAGTCCTTTACTAGTAAATATAACAGGACAGACAAAAAACCAACAGCAATTATAACAATAGTAGAACAGAACCAAGAACCCCGAGGACAAACGGTGGAAGCTCCGGCGCTGATGGCTGGAAGCCGGGCGCGGTGGACTGTCCTCGGCAGGCAGGGGGTGTCCCCGGCAGGCAGAGGTGGCAGTGCCGGAGAAGCCGCAGCGGCGGGACCCGGGCTCACCCAAAATCCAGCAGGACAGCGAAGAAACTCCGAATTCCTGGATACTCCAACAGATGATAGAATTCCCAGGACCAGACTCCTTCGTTAACTGTGGACTCCAACAACCGTGGCCCGCTCGGTGCTCCCCCCCGGAAGAAGAAAAAGAAAAGCCGCGAGATCCCCCCACCCTCCGCTCTCTCCGGGAGCTTTTTTCCCTCCCCCAAAACTAAGTTATCAGTTCTTTTGTCCACGTTAAGCACTCAGCACTTAGTCTCCTAGCAACTTGGGAGGGGGGAAAAAATTCCACAGAGACTTAAACCCCAACAATACCTTAAAACTCTGCTAGTGCTGAATGTTGCCATCTGTGGAATTGAGATGAAATTTATATTTCCCTCAAGAAATTTTACTTTTAAATGCAAAAACTGGCTGGCGGGAGTTACATTTTTCCTCCCTCTTCTCCTCATGCCTTTCCACCTCCACAAACACTTGTCCTTTTCCTGACATCTCTGTTCATGAGGCATGTGTCTTTTCCTCATCATTATACAGAGGGTACCTGGCTCGAATCATGACCTCTACCCCAAATTTTCTGGAGTACTTTTGTTTGATGCATTGGCAAATGTTAGAGAGCAGTATGAAGAATTTTATTCTCCACTGCACACGATAAAAAGAATATTCCAGTTTTCACTTCTCTTTGATAGTGCGCAATAGTCCATGCATGAATGATTGAACTAGTAAATGCAAAGATTATTTTCTTTGTAAAACCAGTAGCCAAATTTATGCAGGCTCTATGGAAGTTCTGACCTTTGATTGTTGCTGCTGGTGTCCTCTGCATTCTGTATGCAATCTACTTATAGTGTTGTATGTGTCCATAGAATCAGAATGATCTTTGAATGATCTTTTTGCAACCTGTTTTAAAAAGAAGTCCTTTCATGGTTGCCAGGTTGCAAATTTTAATTATATGGTGGGCAACAGTCTTTAAATTTGAATCAAAATGAGGAGTCTACTACAGGGAAAGTATTTATTGGATTATATTTAATTTGTTTTCCTGATTAAAGTAGTTTTTCTTTTCTGATTTAAACACGCTTTTCCACGAGCTTTTAAGGCTGATATGCTTGCTGGGGATTGAATTCTCCATTAACTCAGTCATTCTTGTGGCCAGAGGCTAGGATTGAGAGAAAAAGCAGCAAAAGGCAATGTTACTTGCTCTGAGAAAGCACCTAGAAAAGATGTTCTCAAATCCAGTGTCACAAAAACAGAGTTGTAAATGATGTCATGAAACCATGCATTAGGGGAAGAGGACCCTTCCCTCAGTATTGCAAGGTTTTCAAGCTAGTCAAAATTATAGTGGTAGACTAATGCAGAAACTGCTGGGAATTGTTTCTCATACTTGCCTGGCTCTTGTATTCCTTCCTAGATGTTTGAAGTTAGCTTGTATTGGAGACCATATATTAGGCTCCGGCTTTGAATAAATATGAAATGGCTATTCTTGTTTTCTTTTCTTTTGGACAGTTCCTTTGTTGTATGGTCAATCATTCGGGTTACTTACAAAGCTGCCTTTGGCTTTTGAGTCTCAGAGTTCTGCAGTGCTAACACAGATGTCATTCCTAGGGAGGAGAGCAATACTACCAAGTGTCATATTAGTATTTGTCTCTTTATACACAGGAATTTGAATTTAGAAAGTGAAGAAGAGCTGAAGACAGCTGACTAAATTGTCAGAGGGTCAGTGTGCGATGTGTGACAGAT